>NW_023270320.1:21919416-22101834 GCF_011800145.1 Mirounga leonina | reverse complement strand
AAAAAAAAAAAAAAAAAAAAAAAAAAAAAAAAAACAAACCACTAATTGTTGGGTCCAGGAAGACCAGAAGCCAAATGAGATAAATAGAAAGAAATCAGTGCTCAGATGCATTATAGTGAGGCTGTCAAACACAAAACATCAGGGAAATTCCCTATAATAAATCAAAGGAAAGCAGTTTACTAATACAGAATGACATTTAGGCAGATGCTTGTTTCTCAACAATAAAAGTGAAACTATTAAAATAGCAGCATAATATCTTCAGTTGCTTAAATAAGAAATAATAGGTTAATATTATCCATCTTATTTGAACTATCTTTCAATACCAAGGGGAAATTAAAACACATTAATACAAGGCCAAAACATTTAGAAGAGGAACTTATAAATGATTGATTTCGGGAAGAAGAAAAAATAAGCTAATATTAAATGTGGCAAAAAAAGTAGCTAGTCAAGAAAGTGATCAACATGTGGGTAAATCTAAACAAACATTGATTGTACCAATAATGATTATAAAGGAATAGCTGTATTTATACCATATAATACAGACTTTCAGAATTATTAGAAATAGGAGGGTCATGAATTATTAGTAAAAATTAGTAAAAATTCAAAGCATCAGGAATATATTGCAATTCTGAAATTGCATGCACTTAATGGCATAACTTCAAAATGAAAATAAAATCTCCCCATTTGGTGGTGATTTTAATATATAGCTTACGGTAATTGCAGACCAACTACAGAAAAAAAAATTGTCAATAGAGAAATGGATTTTTTCAGGAACATCTGTGGGAATATATGAAGCACTGCATCCCCAAATTGGAGAACACACATGCCTTTCATGTACATATTAAAAAGCAAAAACAAGAAGGAGGTCATATAATTTGTGCATTGGTAATATCAAATAATTCATTTCATACAGGAAATATTTTCCGACAAAAATGAAACTAAGTAAAAATATAACTTAATTAAGTACCAAAAATATAACAACAAAAACCACAAGAATATTACCAAAAATGGAAATTTAATCTCATTGGTGAAAGAAAAACAATTCTGGAAATTAAAAAATACCAAATTAATTATTCTTTGCACTGAATAATATTATAATGCTACTATAAAAATCAATCAGCTAAATGCCTAAATTTTAAAAAGTAAGCAAGAACAGGGAAAAAAAAAAAAACCTCATATGAAAGTAGAGGAAATAATGAAACAAGACAAAACCAGAGGGGGAAACAAACCATAAGAGACTCTTAATCTTAGGAAACAAACTGAGGGTTCCTGGAGGGGAGGGGGGTTGGGGGATGGGGTGGCTGGGTGATGGACACTGGGGAGGGTATGTGTTGTGGTGAGCCCTGAGTGTTCTATAAGACTGATGAATCACCGACCTGTACTACTGAAACAAATAATACATGTTAATTACAATAAATAAATAAAATAAAACTCAAAAAATAAATAAAATAAAAATAAAATAAAAATCAATGATATTAAAACCTATCTAGACAATGAATGAAACCCAAAATTAGCTTGTTCAGGAACATAATCAAACCGATAAAATTATTTGGCAAGACTGATCCCAGCTGAGAGAGAGAGAAATGAAACAAATAATACCAAAAATGAAGAGGGAGATAGAACAATACATAAAGTGGGGATGGATTAAAAAGTAACTCCGTATTTGGACAAATATCATGGCAATAAATGTTGACACTTCTGTGAAATGCATAACTTAGAGAAAAAACTTAAAAGCAGCTAAAAATTTCGGGGCGCCTGGGTGGCTCAGTTGGTTGGGCGACTGCCTTCGGCTCAGGTCATGATCTTGGAGTCCCGCATCGGGCTCCCTGCTGGGCGGGGAGTCTGCTTCTCCCTCTGACCCTCCTCCCTCTCATTCTCTCTGTCTCAAATAAATAAATAAAACCTTTAAAAAAAAAAAAAGCAGCTAAAAATTTCAAATGTAATTTAAGAAAAGGATAATTTGAATAGTCTTCCATCAATTAAAATATATGGTCACTTGTTAGATATTTTCCCACAAAGGAAAGCATCAGGCCAAGGCAGATACTCTACCCAGCATTTATGAACCAGGTGATGTTATCTTCCACAAACTTTTCCAGACAATAAGAAAGGGGAAAGTATTTTATGCCTCATATACCATGATAACAAACCCAGGAAATTACAAGAAAGAAAATTACAGGTTTATACCCTCCTCAACATAAAGGCAAAAATCCAAAACAAACATTAAAAAAATCAAATCCAGCTATGGGACTCCTGGGTGGCTCTGACTCTGGATTTCAGCTCAGGTCACGATCTCGGGGTCCTGAGATGCAGACCCACGTCAGACTCTGCTGGGTGTTGAGCCTGCTTGAGATTCTCTCTTTCCCTCTGCCCCTCCACCCCCAAAAAATCAAATCCAGCGAAATAACAAATTGTGTTTTAGTCTAGAAATGAAAAGGTAGTTCAATTTCAGAAAAAAACTACTTATATAATTTTTCATGTTACATGGCAGTGCAAGATGTGGGCATGATATGAGGTGTGAGGAGGTGTGCCAGGCCTCAGCATCCAGGTGTGTCCCTCTACTTAAGGCCACAGATACTTATATGTCAGGTAGCTCTCTTCTATAGCGACTGTCCCTTAGGTTTCTGTAACAGTTCATTCCCCTCGTCCCTTCCATTTAGGCCTATGCTGAGGAGTAACTCCCTGAAGGTTCTGAGACCCTGGGTGCTTTGCCCTCCTCTTTTCTCTGCCTATGACTTTGAAATTATTTGTTATTAAGTTAATAATGTTAAGTTACTATTTATTGCGTTACTTTCAATTACCCTTATTTAGTTGTTACATCTGTTTCCCACTACTACTTTGACATAACCCTTCAGAAACTATTTGGCATTATTCAAAAAAATTAAGATGATTAACCCCATAGATGTTAGAATTCATTCCTGTGTATCATTCCAGCATATTAATACCATAAATAGGTTATGTGTGTGCCTGAGGACTTCTCCACTTCAGCCCTCAAGGGGAAAGGGAAGGGCTAGCAGAATGCAGCTAGAACCCATGGGCTAGTCACCTTCTCCTGTGAGCATATCCAACTGTTTACTCTAGTATGACAGATGGATATGCGTGTTTTACTCCATGGAGAATTTGAGGAATTTCTTCCCTAGAGAAACTTTTCACATGTGGTAAGAGGAGACTGATAGAGCAATATTCACAGCAGCATTGCTTGTAATGGCTACAAATTTCAAATAACCTGAAGGTCTATCAACAGATTAAAAAAATAATCTCCTATAATCTGATACTTTACAACAGTGATAATGAATGATATAGAGAATGAACCTATGGAGCATGTTACATAAACCGACATGGATAAATCTTATGTCATTTTGAGAAAAAAAAAAAAAAGGTTTAAAAATATATACAGTGACTCTATAGTTATATAATTCAAACACAAGTAATACTAACCAATATTTTGTTAAAATACACATAAAAATGGACAAATTATAAAGAGAAGCAAAGGAATAATGGGTACACAGTTCAGGAAGAGGATAGTGATTACTTCTAGGTCAATACAGAGAAATGCAATCTGGCAAAGGTGACTTCAGGTTATTGTAATGTTCTGTTCTTCAAGCTGAGTGGTGGGTGCATGAATGTCCATTTTTTTCCTTTGCTCAACATTTACTTTGAAGATTCTCTTATTTTTCATATGTTCATCTTATTATAAAGCATATGCACGTTTTGAATATAAAAGATTCTATTAAGAGCTGAATGGATACTACTTTTGAGGAGTTCAATATATGTAGCTTAGAAATAAAAATAATAATATAGATAATTTTTATAGATACTTTGTTTTGAGCAGAAATAACCCTAAAGGGATATAAAATTCTGGACAAAGTCAAGTACTAAAATCATATACTGATTCATATTTTACCCTTTGCACCTTTTAGTACCATTCAAAATATAATTGGCATAATTAATGAACAGTCCAATAGGAGAAACAGTTCCAGCAGTAAAAGGAAATTGTTTTGTGCACTCCTCTGCAGATTCTGAAAGCTCTATAAAAGTACTGCTTGCAGAGAGAAGAGGAGAGGATGAATGACCCTTGGTTTTACCTAATGTTTGCACTTGATTGCTTTATAAAAATTATGCCCTTGAGTAAGGCTTAAGGTAGTCATAAAATTGTAACCAAGGCCAAGGAATTCTAAAATTAAAACATAATCCATTCCAGAAGCATAATTACATTAGTGACAAACCATACGTACATAAATCAGTACTGGAAGTGGCTTCCAAAGACTGATTAAAAGAAATTCTGCTTATAAGGATGTTCTCCTACTTCAACATGGTACTTGGCAGAGGTTTCTCATCTCTGCCATTGAAGATAACAATCTGCTTCACCTTCAGGTAAGGAAGTGCTCATCTAGCCAATACCTGCCCCTTGGAGATGGGGGACTTGGGAAAGACAAAACAGAAAGCAAATGGAGGGAACTGTAACTGCCGTATCTTGAGGAAGGAAACTACTCACTCATCTTGGCTATTAAACTTCAATTGATACACATTTTCCGAGGTAAAATAGAATCATTGTCCCCCTCCCACTCTTATGGAACTTCAATGTTTAAGAATCCATTATTATCAATGAATATCATTCTTATCAATGCTTCTTTCTTTTGAGAAATAATGACTCCCATTACTGCCATTTTTTGTCTCATGTCTTTTTGTTGTGGGATTTTAACAACTTATTTAACCTCTCTTTTACAGGAATTTTACGGTGGCAAAGAACTGGAAATCATTCCATCTCTCTCAAATAAAACCTGTGGACAGATTGAAAGGATTGAAAAGGGAGATGTTATTATAAAGATATACATCTCATGTGATTCAATGAGTATTTAAAAGTACTCAGACAACCTAAGTGTCTGTAGACGGATAGATAAAGAAAATGTGGTATATACAGTTGACCTTTGAACAATGTGAGGGTTAGGGGCACCAACCCCACCCCACAATGAAAAATCTGCATATCTTTTGACTCCTCAAAAACTTAACTAATAGCCTAGCCTACTAGAGACCAGAACTCTTACCAATAACATAGCCAATTAACACATTTTTTATGTTATATGTATTATATACTGTGTTCTTACAATAAATAAGTTAGAGAAAAAAAGTTACGAAAACCATAAAAAGGAGAAAATACATTTACAGTACTGTACTACAAGATACCTGACTGTACGGACTCACACAGTTCAAACTCATATTGTTCAAGAGTCAGCTATATATATACAAAGGAGTATTATTCAGCCTTAAAAAATAAGGAAATCTTGCCATTTGCAACAATATGGATGGACTTTGAGGGCATTATGCTAAGTGAAATAAACCAGACAGAGAAGGATACCATATGGTGCCACTTATATGTGGAGTCTTTAAAAAAAAAAAAAGAAAGAAAATCAAACTCACAGAAACAGAATAGGAAAATGATTGTCAGGGGCTGGGTAAAATAAGAAGAGGCTGGTAAAAGGATACAAACTTTCAGTTATAAGGTTTGAGGATCTTATAACATGGTGACTATAACTGATTATACTGTACTGTATAATTAAAATTTTCCAAGGGAGTAGAACTTAAATATTCTCACCAATCAATCAATCTGTAGGTGATAGATATGTTCATTAACTCGATGAGGGCAATCTTGTCACAGCATATACATATATCAAATCATCACATTGTACACTTTAAATATCTTACAATTTTGTCAATCATACATCAATTATTTAAAGAAATAAACAACAACAACAAAAAATAAAAGTTCTCGGGGTGGTCAGAAACCAGTGTGTCCTGGGACATCTACATTAATAGTTAATGGATCTTATTTCTAAGTACTCTACTTTGTGTGCAACTCAGTTTATTTCCATGTTGTTAACTAATTTTAATGACCAATGGCATCCCTCTGCAATCCAATTCCATATTTTTAGGAAAAAATTCTGATTGGTTCATCTTGATCACTGAAACAAGGAGCATAGGGTCATTCACACCTACTTGACCTCGGGGTATTTAAATCTAAAGGAAATTTATCAAGATGGCGGGAGATAACTCATGGACTTGGAAACCCCAAGTGGGATTTTGGGTTGGTACTAAACAATTACTTTTTTTTAAAATATTTTATTTATTTGAAACAGAGAGAAAAGGAGAGAGCACTCACAAGCGAGGGAAGAGCAGAGGGAGAGGGACAAGCAGACTCCACCCTGAGTGTGGAGCCTGTTATGGGGATCAATCCCACAACCTGGAGATCATGACCTGTGATGAAATCAAGAGTCAGACGCTTAAGCAACTGAGCCACTCAGGTGCCCCATTACTAAACAATTACCTTAGAGCATACAGCACTGCTCAGAAAATGTATGTTTCTCTCACTCACATATTAGAATTCATTTAGTGAATTGCTCAGTTTACTTAATACACATTTATTGCTTCCCGCATTCAGTAGAAGCAATTGGAGTGAGAAGTGTTCACTGATGTTCTAAATCATACTTTGCCATTTACCTGATATCTTGATATTGGGTTCCATCTATAGAGGGGTGATATTGTTTCAGTGCATGAGACTTCCTTATGTATTTTATGATATAAGATGCATATTTAAAATGTAAAGCAATATTCAAGGTTAGGAATTACTATCATTCATAACAGATGCTATGGAAAATATAGAATATATTCTATAAAATGTAGAAATCAAAATATCTGACCTTTAGGAGGTCATTAAATTGGACTAGAAACCAGGTGTTCAGACCCTCATTCCGTGTTTTCCTACTAAACCATGCTTCATGATAATTTAAAAGTTGACTAATTAAATGAGACTTGATATATATGTTGTGAAAGAAGCATGACTTTTTAAAAAAAATTCTTAAGGGGCGCCTGGGTGGCTCAGTCATTGAGTGTCTGCCTTCGGCTCAGGTCATGATCCCAGGGTCCTGGGATCGAGCCCCGCATTGGGCTCCCTGCTTGGCGGGAAGCCTGCTTCTCCCTCTCCCACTCCCCCTGCTTGTGTTCCCTCTCTCGCTGTCTCTCTCTATCAAATAAATAAATAAAATCTAAAAAAAAAAAGTTCTTAAATCACCTTCTAATTAAACTATGTATTTGTTCGACACTGATAACTGCCTTAAAAATGAGACTTTTAAAACTAACACAAAAGATTAAGCAGTTGAGTGATATACACCTAAGAGTTGTGAATTATTATTGTGTTCAAGTAATATTTTCAAGTTTTATTAACAGTTTCTAAATAATCATAGGCCATTTTGTGTATGATATGAATATATTAAGGATATCTAATGATTTAGTGACAATAGTTTTCATGATTGGAGAGTTTGTAATTTATGGTGAACAGAAATAAAAATTGATATAAATCATTTAGGTTTTCTAAAACTAATACATATGGACACAATTGTGAAGCATGTGCTTCCCAGATTAGCAGAAAATTGAACATGAAAAATTGTATCCAGAAAACTGGTTTTTCAATGACTCAAAAATGAAATACAAAGTATTTTCTTATTACTTAGTAAGTCAAATGACAATTCAGTTGTTAAGAACAAAATAAATCAAAAGAAAAAGAAGATAGGAACACAGTAAATCAGTAAAATCAGCAGCATGTTTTCAGTTAAACAACTTTTTAAAAAATAAAAGTTTAAGCAAAAATAAATTGCAAAAGTAGCTGGCTATTTACTGTTTGTTTTTTATTTAATTGTGCCCACCTCTGTATTAGGTGTTGTACTTGATGCTGGTGATGCAAAAATGCGTAAGACAAACTTTGTGCATTCTTCCATTAGATGGCTGGGGTAAAGGGAGGAATGAGAATTGGTGCTAGTTTGTAATCTTTCACTAAGACATCGAAATATTCCATGTGTTACCTTCTTGTACTTTCTAGGACCTTCATTACCATCCTACATAGAAGTGGTAAGAGGAGACATCCTTTTATTGTTCCTTCTTTCAGGCAGAAAACATTCAGTCTTGAACCACTAACTACATATCTTTTAGCCATTCCCTTTTATTCCTATGGGTTTTATAGTGAATGGATGTTAAATTTTATTCAATACTTTAGTAAAACAATCCCGTGATTTTATCTTGAAAGGTGTGTTGATATGGTGAGTCACACTGATTGATTTTTGCTAAACCAACTTGCATTCTTGGGATAAACCCTATTGGATCATGATGTATTTACCCTTATTTTATATTCCTGGATTCAATTTGCTAACATTAAGGATTTTTCTGCCTATGTTTATAAGGGATATTGATCTAATTTTTTTTTTGGAAACTCTTTTTCTGATTTTGTAGGAGAGTAATACTGGCCTTTTAGAGTGGCCTGCAAAGTGTCCCTATAGCTTCTATTTTGTGAAAGACATTGTGCAAAATCAGTATTCATTTGAAAACTTTCTGGAAAATTCTAGGCCTAGATTTTTCTGTATGGGGATGTTTTGAACTAGGAATGTAATTATTTCAATAGATTTAGAATAATTCAGGTTATCTATTACTTCTTAATAAGCTTTGGTAGTTTGCATTTATCTTGCAAAGAATCAAAGATACTTTCATCTGAGTTACCAAATTTAGTAGCATAAGTTTGTTTTCCTAATTTCTCCTTATTGTCTTTTAATGTCTACTTGATCTGTAGTAGTGTGTTCTATTCCTAAGATAAGTAGTATGTATCTTCTTCCTTTTATTTGATTATTCTTACTGGATGTTTATACTTTTATTGATTTTTCCAAAGAAACAGCTTTGATTTTGTTGATATTCCCTATGTTTTCTACTTTTTTTGTTTAAAATTTTATTGATTTCTGTATTTATTATCATTTTCCTTGCTGCTTGAGGTTTAATTTGTTCTTCCCTTTTCAATTTCTTAACATGAAAGGTTAATTCATTGATTTGAGCCCTTTCCTCTTTTCTAACATATGTTCATGCTTTAAATTTCTCACTAAGTGCTTTAACTGAGGCCCACAAATTTTGATATTATAATTAAGTCTAATTTCAAATATTTTCTAATTTCCTTTCTGATTTCGTTTTGACCAATAGGTTATTTACAAGAGGGCTAATTCCAAATATTGGTTATATTTCAGAAATTTTTCTGTCACTAATTTCTAGTTTAATTCCATTTGGTCTGAGATCATACTTTGTATGGCATTTAATTATTTTAATTTTATTAAAATCTAGTCTATGGACCAGTATGTGGTCTATTTGAGGAAATATTCCATGTGTGCTTAAAACGAATATGATTTCTGTTCTTGGTTGAGGTGGCTGATGGTGTTGTTTCCTTCTCTTTATTGATTACTTTTCTCTATTTGTTCTGTCAGTAACCAAGAGAGAACTGTTGAAGTCTCCAGCTATACTTATGGATTTGCCTATTTCTCCTTTCATTTCAGGTTTTTTAAAAACTGCATTTTTGAAGATCTGTTATTTTGTGTGTAAATACTTAAGATTATAAAATCTTCTTGTTAAGTTGACCCCTTTCTACTTATTTCATGCTCAGTTTTCTTCTTGAAAAGTATATTTGTTCTAGGGGTGCCTGGGTGGCTCAGTTGTTAAGCGTCTGCCTTCAGCTCAGGTCATGATCCCAGGGTCCTGGGATCGAGCCCCGCATCGGGCTCCCTGCTCGGCAAGAAGCCTGCTTCTCCCTCTCCTACTACCCCATGCTTGTGTTCCCTCTCTCGCTGTGTCTCTGTCAAATAAATAAATAAAATCTTAAAAAAAAAAAGTATATTTGTTCTAACATCTAATATGGTTAAAGTTTGCATTGTTTATTTTCTCCATCCTTTAGTTTTTATCTATATATGCTTTCACATTAAAATCAATTTCTTATTAAGAAAATATACTTTGGTCTTATCTTTTTATCCAATCTGACAATTACTAATGCTCAAGTGTTGTGTTAGACTATTTATATATATTTTTAAAGATTTATTTATTTATTTGAGTGAGAGAGAGAGAGACCACATGCGTGCATGAGTTGGGGAAAGGGTAGAAGGAGAGAATCTTCAACCAGACTCTGCTGAGTGCAGAGCCTGAAGTGAGGCTTGATTTCACAACCTATGAGATCAGGACCTGAGCCAAAACCAAGAGTCAGATGCTTAACCTACTGAGCCACCCAGAGGCCCCTAAGCTATTTATGTTTAACACATTTGTTGACATTGTTGGATTTGTAAGTCTCCTATCTCACTGGTTTCTACCTACTGCATTTGTTCTTCGTTCCTACTTTCCACTTCTCTGCCCCTTTGGGAATTGAGCATTTTTTACTATTCATTTTTTCTCTCTCATCATTTGCTTTTAGTTTTACTTATTTTTTAAAAATATTTTTAGTTATTGCTCTGGTATTTATAATATGCATCTTTGACTTATCACAGTCTGTCTTCACATAATATTATACCACTTCACAGGTGGTATAAGAATCTATAGCAGTATATTTCAATTTCTACAAACCCATTCTTTGTGCTCTTTTTGTCATATATTTTATTTCTACATACATTCCAAAATCTTGTTATTTCTACTACAAGAAGTCA
Source organism: Mirounga leonina (assembly GCF_011800145.1). Lineage (NCBI taxonomy): Eukaryota > Metazoa > Chordata > Mammalia > Carnivora > Phocidae > Mirounga > Mirounga leonina. The sequence goes on along the minus strand of NW_023270320.1, from coordinate 22,091,350 downwards.
ATTATCTTTATATATTTACTCTGAATTTTTCTGGTTTTGTGATTCTTATTTTTCTGTGTTGATCCAAATTTTCATCAAATATCATACTTCTTCTGTCTGAAGAATTTCCTTTAATAGTCCTTGTAGTTCGGGTCGGCTGGAAATGAATTAGCTTAGCTTTTGTTTGTCTGAAAAAATGTTATTTCACTTTCATTTTGGAAAACATTTTCATTGCATAAAGAATTCTAATTTATACTTATTTATATCTCAGTACTTTACAGATGTCACTGCCCTCTGCTAGCATGCAGAGTTTCTGACAAGAAATCTCTGTTCTCTTCAAATATGTATTCTGCCCCATTCTTTAAGAGTTTATGGGAATTTAAGCTTCTTTCTTCTTATCTGCTTTAATGGTGGCTGCCTCTTCCTTCCATGGTTTGCCAAATGTGACACAGTTTATGGTTTATAACTCCTCCAGAATAAGCTTGTCATTCTTTAGAGTTCAATTTAGTTGGTTATCTTGTGAAATTTGCTATGTGATGTGCTCAATAGTAAGTTCTAATTTTATAGATTATCCCACTTTCTCTCATTGTTAGGGTGAGAAAGATGTCTCTTGCAGCTTTTTACATCCTAACTATAAGCAGAACAAGAAGTTCATGTTTGATAGCTTTTAAAAAATCTATATAATTCAAGGATATCTGCTAAGAGTAAATGGTCTGATGGTGGTATGGAGAATTTTAAGGGAATAAAAAAAAAGCTGGATATAGCTATTGAAGATAAAAGAATAAGAAACAAATTAGAGAAATATGAAAATTTGGCAAATTAGAGTGAAGATATGTATGATGCTGAGTACTATAATTTGCCATATTCACTAATCTGTATCATTGTGAAATTTTCTCTGGCACCACTCTGAAGTAGAGCCCAAGTGGGGAGAATGAGATCAATATGAATAGTGGATCTACCCAGTTATGAAGTTGTTTAACTCCCGTTTATAGGATAATAAAGTCAAAAAAATTAGTTGAAATAATGTAACATGTATAAACTTGTTAAGGAAAGAATTGAAGACAGGAAATAGCTGACTATTTGGAAGAAAATATAGCACTCAAATCAATGGCAGAAATGTGTTTCAGGATTATTATAGCTTAGGAGGCAGGAGAACTGGGAGGCTAACATTCAGTGAGTTATCCATGTAGCTGATGTCCACCAGCTTGATGGCAAAACATGAAACACAGAGGAAGAATATGATACAAGGGAGAAATTCTTTAATGAATGACAGCAAGCAATGGAAATGTGGTCTGGAAGCACCTTGGTGAGCATGAAAGACACACGCATATCCTAATAATGAGTTATGTGAGGAGTGGCGGAATTAATCACACACATTTTGCCCTCAGTGAAGAGAGGCAGAGGAAACATTCAGAAAAGAGATTGAGGATTTCAGAGTGACTGGTAGAAAGTTTTGGAAGGGAAGACAATAACTGACACTTGAGTCAAAGAAGGATAAACACAAGAAATAGGATAAGAATGACTGAAAGAGGTTACGTATTTGTTATGACAAAAGACCACACTGACATAAGGTCTGAGGGGTTTAGCAGGTTGTAAGTAGTGTTCCCAAAGTTTGTCACTGCATCCCTTGTCCATGAGAGGCATATCCAACTTATTTGTAGGTCCCAATTGTTCTGAATGGGGGTGTTTGCTACAAATGGAGTCATTATCCACATAAAGTAGCAACATCAACTAGTTGATTATCAGGTATAGTCACATATTAAAAGCAGTACCAACGTGAGTTTAGGGGAAAATTTCCCTTCTTAAAGGACGTAATTGTAGTTTTTCATACAATCTTCAGGATACAAAGAAAAATAAAGTTTTCCTGGTCTAGGAACCATTCTCTATCCTTAAGATGATTTTGCATATTTTAGCATTAATTTAGAATGTTTTGACAACTAATGTTAACTGTTAGAAGGATATATTACTTCCCTTTTTAAGTTTTTTTTTTTTTAAAGATTTATTTATTTGAGAGAGAGAATGAGACAGAGAGAGAGAGCATGAGATGGGGGGGGTGAGGGAGAAGCAGACTCCCTGCTGAGCAGGGAGCCTGATGCGGGACTTGATCCCGGGACTCCAGGATCATGACCTGAGCCGAAGGCAGTCGCTTAACCAACTGAGCCACCCAGGCGCCCTTCCCTTTTTAAGTTTTAAGATCACATATATGTCTTTACCTTACTCCAACCCCCCACTCCAGTTAATTTTCAAAGATAACATTTTTTATACTATTTGAAAAACATCTCCAATTTATATAGTTTATCATATCTCCAATATTTATTTCAATCAGGTCTTAACCCTTTTACATATGCCAAATTCTAGTCTATATATATGTGATTAATTGGATTTGAGACACTGGATAATTTGCATAGAAACCTGAGCCTACATGCTCACATCACTTCCACCACCACCAATGATAGGGTTAATGATATATTTTTTTAAAGATTTATTTATTTATTTGAGAGAGAGAGAGAGAGCACATGAGAAGGGGGAGGGTCAGAGGGAGAAGCAGACTCCCTGCCGAGCAGGGAGCCCAATGCGGGACTCGGTCCCAGGACTCCAGGATCATGACCTGAGCCGAAGGCAGTCGCTTAACCAACTGAGCCACCCAGGCGCCCAATAGGGTTAATGATATTAAGTGTAAATCAGGAACATGAAAGGTTTCATATATCTGTAAATACCCAACATTAAGGCCATAAATTAGTGGTAAATTTTTCTAAGGGGTGTGCTAATCTTATATGTAATAATGATGTAGCACAGGGCGCCTGGGTGGCTCAGTTGGTTAAGCGACTGCCTTCGGCTCAGGTCATGATCCTGGAGTCCCGGGATCGAGTCCCGCATCGGGCTCCCTGCTCACCAGGGAGTCTGCTTCTCCCTCTGACCCTCCTCCCTCTCATGCTCTCTGTCTCTCATTCTCTCTCTCGCAAATAAATAAAATCTTAAAAAAAAAAAATAATGATGTAGCACAGCAATTAATGAGTTCCTCAGAAATAATATCACTGCCATCAAGAATCCTGGAAACTAAAGGTCAATTATCCCAGACACATTTTATGGATTCAGTAAAACTTAATTAAAATTCAAAAGATTTCCTATGAAAATAAAACAAGGTAATTCTGAAGTTTTTAGGAAATCAAGACTAGCCAAGGCAACTTTGAAGAAAAAAGAGAAAGGACTTACCCTACCAGTGAGATTTATTACAAAGCAGTGAGATTTGTTGAAAACTACCACATAAAAGTAGTTTGGAGAGACAAGCAGACTAGTGGATTAGAATAAAAAATTTAGAAATAAATCAATATATAAATAGACATCTAATACATGCTAAAAGTGAAATTGCAAAGCAGTGGAAATAGAAAATTTCAATAAATGATTCTACATCAATTGGATAACCTTAATGAAAACACAAAGAGGAAATAACTCCTATTTTATAACACATAGAAAGATCAAATTCAGATTGATTGTAGATTTAAATCATATAGGACAAAAAAAATTCATGGATTGGAAGAATTAATAGTGTTCAAATGTCCTTTCTACCCAAAGCAATTATAGAGTCAATGCAATCTCTATCAAAATTCCAATGCCATTTTTCACAAAAATAGAAAAAGATAATTAAAAAATAATATAGAAAAGTATCTTCATGACTCTGAATAGAAAAAAAATTTCTTATTCAAAATACATAAGTATTACCCATACAGAAATTTGAACTTCATTATACTTAAGAACCTCTGAATATCAAAAGCACCCAGTCTGTTGAAAATACCCCAAAGAAAACCAACTAATGACATGATCATTTAAAAAAAAGCACTGTGGTCCTGGGATCGAGCCCCACATCGGGCTCCCTGCTTGGCAGGAAGCCTGCTTCTCCCTCTCCCGCTCCCCCTGCTTGTGTTCCCTCTCTCACTGTCTCTCTCTCTGTCAAATAAATAAATAAAAAATCTTTAAAAAAAAAAAAGCACTGTTATTTAAAAACCTGAGAGCATGGAGAACTTAGAACAGCCACAGACTTAACAAAGATATTTCAACACATATAACAAAAGTCTTGTATTCAGAAATACAAATAACTCCTACAATTCAGAAAGAGAATGGAACGCCAATAGAAGTATGTGAATAGATTTGAATATGTGGCTTCCAATGAGAATATCCAAAAGGGCAATATACATAAAAAATGTTCAAGGCCATTAGTAATCACAGAAATGCAAATTAAAACCAAGATGAGTACTTCAGCACACCCACCAGAATGATCAAAATTACAGTGTTCAAACTAAGTGTTGGTAAAAATATGAAGAAAGGAATGAAGTATAAATTTATAAATCTACTTTAGAAGATTACTTGGTTACTATTAATAATGTTCAAAATATGCATATCCTATTGTCCTAGAATTCCATCGCCACATATATATCCAACATAAAAATGTACATATGAGCCCAAAAGATATGCATAGCATTGTTTTTAGTTAGCAGCATTATATGAAATTGCCCAAATTGGAAATGATGCTGTTTCTTAAATAGAACAGATATATTATAGCATATTCATATAACATGATACTATACAGCAATGAAAATGAATAAGCCTTGCAACAGGCAGTAACATGATTAAATCTCACAAATGTGCTATTGGATGAAAGAAGGCACCTACAAAAAAAAAGAAAAAGAAAAAAAGAGGAAAATAGGAAAGAAGAGAGGGAGTGGGGAGGGGGGAAGGAAGGAGAAAACACATACTGCATGATTTCACATATATAAAATTCAAAATAGGCAAAACTGGTCTATACTAGTGAATACTTTTAGGGAGAAAGGAGGTGAGAGAAATAAAGGTGATTTTGGGGGTGCTGGTCATGTTCTATTTTTTGTCTTGGGTGGGGATTACACAAATGTGTTCATTATAAATTAATCCCCCCATCTATACACTTAGGATTTGCAAACTTACCCTGATGTTATCTTTCAATAAAAGTATAACTTAAAATATGCATTTCTGAATCATAAACTAAATTAAAATATGTGAATCAGGGTTTAATTTTTGGAGAGCTACCTATTACCTAATCTCTAAACACCCAGTTTCTTTAAACATAATTTAGACGGTTCGTTGCTTAGCTTTCATCAAAGTTCTAATTTTGTTCTTTTCTCTCCTGATTGAATGTATACTCAACTGGCTTCAGTCCAACAAGCGATTCATTAAGGCTAAAGATTCTCTGTTCTCAACATACCTGCTAATTTACAACTCTGCTTAATCTTATGAAGTTTGTGACACCTTTGCTTTTTCCCATCAACAATATTTTTATTAATGTCTTCATAATTGTAAAAGTGCAGTGTAGTATTTTAATATTTCTGCAAAACCAGCTATAGATAATGCCAATGACTTTCCTGCTGCAGAGTTCTTCCTCCTGCTGCTCGAGTGACCAAATTTTATTGGTCACTGACAGGCTTCACCAACATAGGAGAATACAAAATATCCAAGTCTTAGCTGATACATAAAACTTTGCCTGTAAAAGTTATTATAATGATGTAAGTGTCTAACTTATTATAGTGTCAGTTGTTGAAAAGCAGAATACATCAAAATTAAGTCTGTCTAGTGTAGTTTAAGTTATTTTCTAATAATTTGAATTTCAAGCATCTACCTGTACTGTTTTCCTTAAGCAACGCCTAGTCTATAGACATACTTTTGTATATTTTGTTCAAATAAGCTTAAAAAAAATAGTTTTCCGGCCACCTGGCTGGCTCAGTCAGTAGAGCATGTGACTCTTGATCTCGGGGTTATAAGTTTGAGTCCCATGTTGGGGTAGAGATTACTTAAAAAAATAGTTTACTTTGGCCATAATGAGTAAGTGTTATTCTTGAGGCATAAAGAAAATTGAGCTGTTTTTAGTTCTTTTCCTCTTCCCTCAAATTATTATACCTTAATACCTATGTTTTCATAAATTTAGAGTATCATGCCTATTTAAACAACTAGACATGTTGCTATGTTTCTCAGTATTTTATTTTTTAAAGATGTTATTTATTTGAGAGAAAGAGAGAGAAGGAGCAGTGGGGAGGGAGAGAGTAAGGGAGAGAGAGAGAAACAGACTCCCCACTGAGCAGGGAGCCCACACAGGGCTCGATCCCAGGACCTGAGATCATGACCGGAGCTGAAGGCAGACGTTTAACTGACTGAGCCACCCAGGCACCCCTGTTTCTCAATATTTTAATCTTCAAACAGGAGGAGCAGGCTTATAAACTGTTCTGAACAATGTGTGACCCATATAGCATTCCTCTCTGTTAAAATAAAATAAAACATAAGTAAGATAAAATAAAATCTTCCTTAATATTGTAGCATTCTAAATTGGTTTTAGGCTCTCTGGGTGTAACAAATGTCAAGGGTCTCTCTCATGGGTTTCTTGGGCTCTTCATTTTGTTAATGCTGTTTTTACTATTAGAATGTTTTCTATAGTTATTTTCATCTCTTCCAATATGATTTCTTCTTTTAGTTTTTTATTTTAAAAATCTGATATACTTCCCTTCCCCCTCCATATATATATCCATTTAGAGTAAATATTATTTTGTAATTTCAGATTTGTTTTTTTTTTCTGCCTACATTTTTGTTGGACCCAGTGATTTTTTTCTGTTACTTAACAAATTGTTCCAGCAATATTTTTTGCATATCTTCCTTCTACCCTTGCTTTGAAATGCCACACTTACATAAAATACAGATGTCTCTTTCTGTTTCTAAGATTTTGGATCCTTTTCCACTGATCTGTTTATTTGTGAGCAAGAACTATACTAATTTTATTTTTGTTTTCAATTATATCTTTTTTTTTTTTTTTGAGAGCAAGAGAGAGCACGGTGAGTGGGGAGGAGGGGCAGAAGGAGAGGAATGGAGAGAATCTTAGAGAATCTGAATCAGGCTCCATGCCCAATGCTGAGTCCCATGTGGACTTGATCTCATAACCCTGAGATCATGACCTGAGCTGAAATCAAGAGTCAGATACTCAACTGACTGAGCCACCCAGGAGTGCCTACTTTGAATTATATCTTGCTGTTTACTCTTTGGCAAGTTTATTCAAAACCTTCTAAACTATTTTCCACCTATCTTCTGATGATTTTTAGAATCATCTGAGTCTTATAGGATGAGTAGGAGTGACCAGTTGAAGATGGATGGCAATGTCCATGTCAGGCACAGGAAGCCTCAGATGAAAAGGCATAATAAAATAGGCCATGGAACTTTCTATGAATTGCAAATGGTACAGTATGCTTGGACTTAATAGTTAACAAGGTGAGTGGCACAAGGTGGTGTTGGACACATAGTCAGGAGCAGGTCATGTAAAAATGTATAAGGATTTTATTCTAAAGACAATAAAGGATTTTAACCCAGGAGGAAATATGAACAGATGAGTGTTGTTTTTTTTTTTTTTTATTTTTACTTGCTTATTTATTTATTTATTTATTTATTTGAGAGAGAGAGAGCACACATGCATGAGCAGGGGGAGGAGGGGCAGAGGGAGAGAGAGAAACAGACTCCATGCTGGGTAGGGAGCCCAATACGGGGCCCGATCCTGGCACCAGGATCATGACCTGAGCCAATGGCAGACGCTTAAATGACTGAGCCACCAAGACTCCCCCAGAGGAGTGTTTTTAAAAAGATCACCTTGATAATATCAGAAAATGAATCAAAAGGAGTGAGGATTGAGACTGAGATGCTTTTATGATCAACATAAGAAACATTAAAAGCCTAAATTAAGGCTGTGGGGCTGGGGAGAAGAATATAGAAGATTCAAGAAAGTGCAAGATGACTCAGGAGGTGTAAAAAACATGATTTTAGTGACAACTAGTCAGAGGTGAAAAGGGAAGGGAGCAGAAGATTCAAGGATCACTTCCAAGTTTCTACTTTGAGATAACCGTGAGAGGTATACTCATTAGAGAGTGTCTAATAAGGTACACTTATAAGATACATAATGGTACATATTTGAAGAGAAATTTGAACTGAAGATATGCAATGGAATATGACCAATAGACAGTGGTAAATGTATGTCAGGTGCTCAGAACCAAGGAGAACGGTGATTTATATTGAGAGATTATCCCAGTAAATTGAGATCATGGGATTAGATAAGATTACTCTGAGAACATAGGAAGAAGTGACTATAAGGCTGATGATGAAAACACAAAACCACCCACATTTAAACAGTAATTAGCAGAAGAATCACTAAAAAAGGCAACGAGGAGAATGAGAATGAGCTAAGAAGTCAGAAGAAAAGAAAAAAAAAAAAAGAAAAGAAAAAGTAGTTCCCTGAAAGACAGGGATAACATTTCAAGGAAAGAGTCACATTTTCAAATGTTGCCTGAAGGGGATGAGATAAGAAATACATGCATTTGATACCACATCTAGAACTTCACTGACAACTTTTGTGAGAGAAAAGTGCAGGAAGGAGACAAAATCACTGTTTTGGAGAGACTTGATAGTAATTCCAATTAACTATTTATTTATTCACTCACTGTATATTTTCCCAGTGCTACCATGTGCCAGGCACTGCGCTGGGCATGGGCCTCTGGCTTAATAGGGACTACCTTCTCCTCTGGGAAGGGATAAATCATGAAGAAACAATAAAGAGATAAAACATAAATGAAAACATAGAAGGTCTCCCTGCAGAGTTTAAGGATAGGGCCAAAAGCAGGGAAGAGAGAAGCACTATGAAGAAGAGCATCATGGGAACAGGCCATGGTCCATGGCTCCCGGGCAGGTGTATACGTGGTGGGAATGAGGCATGATGTGGAGCCCAGGGTGAAGAAAGGGAAGAGTGTGTGAGATGAGGGAAGAGAGATGGGAAAGTGCTCGGTCATGTAGGGCCTTGAGAATTTGGTAGGGAATTCTGAATTTATTCTAAGTATGTTGAGGTGACTTAGGAAGGTTTTAAGTCATGACTGCACTGATTTGCCAAATTTTATTTTACTTATTTTTAAAGATTTTATTTATTTATTTGTCAGAGAGAGAGAGAGCACACAAGCAGGGAGAGTCACAGGCAAAGGGAGAAGCAGACTCCCCGCTGAGCAAGAAGTCCGAGGTAGGGGGCGCGTGGGTGGCTCAGTCGGTTAAGCGACTGCCTTCGGCTCAGGTCATGATCCCAGAGTCCTGGGATCGAGTACTGCATCGGGCTCCCTGCTCTGCGGGCAGCCTGCTTCTCCCTCTCCATCTGCCTGCTTCTTTGCCTACTTGTGCTCTCTCTCTATCTCTCTGTCAAATAAATAAATAAAATCTTAAAAAAAAAAAAAAAGAAGAAGAAGAAGAAGAAGAAGTCCAAGATAGGACTCAATCCCAGGACCCTGGGATCATGACTGAGCTGAAGGCAGATGCTTAACCGACTGAGCCATTCAGGTGTCCCAGATTTGCCAAATTTTAAAAGAATCGTTCTATTGCTCTTTGGAGAACAAATTGTGGAAGCAATGTACGGAGCAACAGTAAAACTCCATGCGAGTAACTCTGCAGAAGGAAGAGGATAGATTAGGGTGACGGCAAGATTTCAGTGAAGGGGAGAGGGCGCTTAAATCTGAGACACTGAAGTCTGTTATATGCTCTAGAGGAAGAGGAACCTGTGGAGAGGCAGGTGAAGACAGCACCATGTGTGATTGATGCTGGGTAGGTTAAAGGTGAAAGAAAACTTAGATTTGGGAGGAGGGAGAACTCTTCCATTGACTTAGAAAAAAAGGAAAAGAAGGGAAGCCTTTAGCTAATTTTATAATGGACTCTCAAGAAGTTGAAAATGTCTTTGTCTACGGGTCTCTATTTTCTCCATAAAGTAGGTGGGAAGGTTCAGACAGGAAAAGGAAAAAGGCAGGGATCAATTTTGGAAAATGGAAAAATTGAGATTAGAAGCACACTGAATGATTGCCAAGCATTATTAGAGCCCAACTGAAAACTGAGGTGATGTATTTTATGACACAAGCATGAGCTTTTCATCTGGCATAATCACTTATTGCCATGTGTTTTTATCCTTACGCTGGGCCTTAAGATATTTTCCCAACATTACACATGTATGATAGGCATGTCCAAAAAACACTGTATATTGGTTTTATTATCGTTTTATTTTGTATTTTTCTAAAATGTGACTTATTTAACAGATTGTCTTGATGGGACAATGCTAATAATTATGATTAGATTAATGTTTCACATCCATCACAGGAAAAATGTTTCTTATAGAGAAGTAAAGATAAATGCTCTAAATTTAGGTATTGTATCAAATCTCATGATAGAAAACATTTCATAAAAAGTCTCATTGTATACAACCTATTGCTAATAAACTGTGAATGTCTGAATTTTATCTCTATTACATTAGGTGCTTAAGGACTAGATATAAATGTTCATTGAGGGTAAGGGAACTAAAATTACACATTGAATGAGTGACTGATTTAGACAGAAATAATCCCAAGATATTTATACTTCAAGAGTCATGGCTTAAATAATAAACATACTGGGCAGGGGTCTCATTTTAGAAAAAAATAAATAAATCTCCACATTTATTCTATTACATTATAATTTTCTCTGAAACAGGTATTGCATTGTAAAATTTAATGGCATAATGGAGAAAGACCTGACCTCTGACTGAAATATATTTTATTATAATAACATTTTATACTTCTGTTATATCTTTATTTCTAAGAGCTTAGAAGGCAAGTATATAAGAAAATATCTAACCTAACTATTCCTAAATGTGTACTTTCACTTTTTGCAATATTATCTGAATTAGCTTAGTGTAGAAATTATTGTTGATTTGGGTACATAGCTATATATCACTCAACCTTAGCAATATTTTTTTTCCAAATTTCTCAACTAAACAAATGGAATTAGCATGAAGATTTTAAGAGCTTTCTTACTCCCAGGTAATTTGATGTGCTCCGTTGTCATTCCCTTAAGCTTATGTGGAAAGCAGGGGTAGTGATCTCTTCCTGGGAGGAATATAATGATTTGTGATAAAGAAATAAGGCAAGAACTGGATTTCATTTAACAAAAATATCAATGCAGACAGGTCCTTAGGCTTATACATATCATATTCCAGAAGACACTCTGTATATTAAAACGTGGATTGTGTACTTTGTTCCATGTATTCCCCTATTGCCCTCAGTCTTACTCTTTCTACAAGTCTTGTCAGCATGTGAAAAAGTGTGGTCATCCACATACCAGTTAGCACCACCCAGGGGGAGAATGTGTCTTTTATATATTCAAGACTGGAATTGAACACTAATGTGATGAATAAGAATGGTTGCCTTACCCAGCCTGGGAAAGCCAGATTACCCCTCTCGGAATCTGGGGAAGAACATGAAAGGGAAACCCAGTCCTGCAGAGGAGCTGGAAGTATTTTCCCAAAATATTAGGATCACACTGATTATTTTCAATGGTCTACCTGACAGGATGAGGATGTACATCCCACCTGGGAGCATCTGCAAAGGCTGTTATCTTCCCCAAATATATAACACTCCAAAGTGTGTACCCAAGTAAAGACAAACCTAGAGGACTCTAGTTTCTATGCACACATGGTGATTTGCAGGGGTGACGGTGGGGGGAATTAGCCTGTGTGTGGCTACTGAGCTCTTCAGACTGTCTCCTGCAACATTCTCTTTTTGCCACTTCAGAAATTGTGCCCAGGGTTTGGCACACCAACCTTGGAAGCCTAATTTATCCTTTCTCCCCTACAAATTGAATGTTTGAAGAATACCTCTCAGCATAAATAGGTTTTACAATTTTTAGAAATTGAATGTTACGGGAATCTAAAGAAAATCTGTAGCTTTTTTCTAATTAACATTTGAGTCCTCTGCCCAGAGGAAGATGACCACCGGACACTAGGTCATATATCCCTACACTTAACTCCCAAACTTGACCAACACAGCAATTGAAAACCTCAGTGGAGAGGTACCTGGGTGGCTCAGTCATTAATCATCTGCCTTCAGCTCAGGTCATGATCCCAGGGTCCTGGGATCGTGTCCCACGTCAGGCTCTTTGCTCCGCAGGAAGCCTGCTTCTCCCTCTCCCATTCCCCCTGCTTGTGTTCCCTCTCTCACTGTGTCTCTCTCTGTCAAATAAATAAATCAAATCTTTAAAAAAAAAAAAAGGACACCTCAGTAGAGCATTGTCCTGTGTTATTTTACAGGAATCTGTAAGCATTTGCTTTCAAACATTACCATTTAACTATAAATATTCAAGTGGTGTATAGGACATATTAACCATAACCTTTATTTTTTAATTTTATTCCTAACATCTTTCTATTTATTATATTTTCTTGTAATGTTGTACTCAACTTCTATAAGTGTAGCAATAAATGTTGAATGTTGATTTTAACATGATTTTGTTCCATATTGAAATAGAGAATACATGTTTTAATATTTATCTTTCCTTCTTATTTCCCTTCCTTCCTTCCTCTTTCCTCTTTTTCTTTCCATCTTTCCTCCTTCCCTTCCTTTCTTCATTTCTTCTTCCTAGCAGAGGTCCCAAAATGATCAAGTAAGCTTTCAGAAAATATATTCCTAACAAAGAGAACCCCCCCCCCATCAATCACCTAGTCCATGATTTAATAGGGTATCACCATTCTATCTACTTGGAAACTTACTGAAAAGGAAAGCATATACTAGTTCCATAAATGCTCATAACATTAAAGAAAAAAAGAATGGAAGAAATGGCCATAAAAGGCTATTCTCTTTTATCTAGAATTCTGGGCTGAGTTATAAATTTCAGATGCTCTCAGTGATTATCACTCCCTTGCCTTTTTTTCCACCATTGTAATCTAAAGTAAAAATAATGTTAAACTATAAAATAAGAGGAAGGAAGCCATCCAGGTTCAGTTTTTTCTCACGGTGACTATTTTGATATGCTTTGTATTTTGGATATAGATGTTCCTTCAAAAAGTGTCTAGTTTTGTATTGGATATTATTCTTGCACTGCTGGTGTCCTAAAGCATGTGTTGAGTCTACCCATTTGGTTATCTAGCACAGTTACCACTCTTTCAACATCATTGGTCCCTAGAGGAAGGGTTGATTCATACTTATGATTCTCTGCCTCCTCCTGGATAAACCACTTCTTCATTGTTCAAAATTATCTTTTGTGGGCTTATGACATATCTGTAGATCAATCAGCAGAAATTTATTGAGCATCCAATAAAAGAAACATTATAATAGGTACTACATGCAAGACAAGAAAAAAAAAGGCAAAAAAACCCTCCTTTTCCCTTAGATTTTTTTTAAATTAAGTTGCTGAAATGATGAAGGAGCATGGGACCATTAAACATATTGCTAACAGTTCAGGGACAAATGAGCTAGATAAAAAATGAATGATAAAAACCCCAGGATTTAAAAAGACAGTAAAACTCATTTTGGATTCTATTTCTCTTGGAGAAATTCAGACTTGATCCATCTTGAAAGATAACTAAGGTGTTTTATAGACAGGGAAAAATAGACCAAGTGTTCATGATATCTAAAAAGTATGGGCAAAGAGAATGTACACATCCTGTTTGAAGGTTGGTAAAGGATTAGCTGAACTAAAGGCCTTTAAAAAGTGATAGTGGGAGATAAATATATTAAATACATTACTCCACATTAAAAAGGGCCTCAAGTACACTGCCAAGGAATTTGGTATAAATGAAGAAATACTGAATGATGGCTTTTAACCAGAGAATGACATGATTAAAGCAATGTTTCTGGATTGGCTTGGCAGCAATGTGCAGTGTATATTGGAATCAGGAGATCAGGCCATTGTACCACACTTATTATTACCATTCCCTATATTATAAAGTTTTGGAACAAGTCAAAAAGTCCCTCGATAATGTGAGGGCTCTCCAGCTCATCTAGAATGGGGCTATATATCTCAAGAACATTAACTCCTCTTGAAGGCAGATGTCAGATCAGGAAGCTTCCCTTCAAGCTACTCCATATGTTCACAACCCTGACTGGGCCCCATGCCCATGTTACTATGCAAGATGTTTACCTAAGAACAGAGTTTGCAAATCCAAATTGTTTTCCTTTTGAATGTAACCCTTGCATTATATGAAGCTGCCCTTGATTACTAAGAGGTTTTCATACTGTGATTGATTCCTTTCTGGTTTCAGTAGAAGGTTCAATGTCCTTTTCCCCCAAAGTTCTGAAGGGATATTGCTTATCACTATGTATTATCATAGACACCAGTCACTTTAATGTTTCTCAAATTCATTTCACTTGGCTTTTAAATACCAATCAATTATGAGTATCTGTGATAAAGAACTATTAAAGTGGTATTGTCTCAATTAGGTTGTCCATACTTTTGACAAGGTTTTAGTCTTCTAAGAATTCATGGACTCACTGAATGATATCACAATGTAGTAGGTGCTGTTAACTGTTTTCCAAAATTTGGCTCTTCAACTTCCCAGGGACTCAATTCCACTTATTTTCAAGTCTGCCATGAAGTTAAATGTTGTCATGGAACCAGACTGAAACCAATAGAATGCGGTCAGAAGTAATGAGTGCCATTTGAGCCTAATCCTTAAAATTCTCATGTATACTTGCCATGTTCTTCACATCTATGAGAAGCTAGAAGTGGGATAATACCAAGGTTGACTTCATAAATCACATGGAGAGGATAATATAATATTTATTAACCCAGATCCCTAATGACTTTGAGGAGATACATCATCCCACCATTGTGCCCACCTATCCACTATTAGCACATTAATAATACATCAACTTCTATAGTTAAAGAAGTTCTATTCTCTTGTACATTTGACCACTTGCATTTTGGGAACTATTTGTTATATAGAAGTTAATCTACCATAATTATACACAGACAACAGTTGGTTTGTTCTATTGTGAATAACACAAAAATAGTTTTAAAAGAATGCAAATTCATGGAAAGTTTATTTTTAATAATATGTTTATGGTCAGCAAAACTTTAAAAATATAAACATTAAAGGGAGCCATGGCTACATGATTTCTAAACATTTGACATATATATAATATAATTGGGCATATTTAGATGACTAATCACTGTCAAGGGTTCCTTATTAGTTAATATGTTGGATTAAAAATAACTTTAAATGTTAATGTGTGATCACCAACCCCCCCTTTTTATGTTTCTTATCACTAAATTTTCAAACCTGAGAAAATCTGATGAGTAAAGAATTCCTTACCATATTTAAAGGCAGGGGCACCTGGGTGGCTCAGTCGTTAAGCGTCTGCCTTCGGCTCAGGTCCTGATACCAGGGTCCTGGGATCGAGCCCCACATCGGGGTCCCTGCTCCGTGGGAAGCCTGCTTCTCCCTCTCGCACTCCCCCTGCTTGTGTTCCCTCTCTTGCTGTGTCTCTCTCTGTCAAAAAATAAAATAAAATAAAATAAAATAAAATAAAATAAAATAAAATAAAGGCAAACATATTTTAAAGAAACTTTCTTAATCATGGTTTTTAAATATATTTTCATATATGGACTGTACATACACCTCTACTTCTTAGGAGATTAGCTATTTTGGTTAGTTGACCAGGATTGTTTCAAATATATATGGAACATGCTGTGTATGTCACAAAGTTACTTTTAATAAGCACCCTTTCTAAATATGTTAAGAAAGAAGAAAAGAAAATATCCAAGATGCTGAAGGAATAGTTAGGACTACAGTAAATTTCAAAGCTACCTCCTCTACCTCTTTAAAAATTAAGAAAAAAATGTAAACAGTGTTACACAATTAGTTCCATTGTGTAACACAAAAAGTTCCATTCATAATTTCAGTCATGAAATTTCATTAAGCATCTATTTGGTAACTAGCTAATAGCTCCCTATTTTCATCTCAGAGCGATTTAAGAGTTTTGAAAACATACATATTCTCTTCCTGCTTTTCTTTTTTTCTGTGTGCAGGTGATGAACATGATGTAGAATGGAACTTTGGTTTAGAAAGATATGTTTCCATAGGGTGTTTGACAGCTGCAATTGAATATCTTTTGTAAGGCATTTTATTACTAAAATTCTTCTTTTAGAGCTAGCCTCACATTTGACTTGGCTTTTTGTTGTTGCTGGTTGGGTCTTGCTTGTTTGTTTTGGCTGAAAATTAGAGATCATAGATGATGAATTCAGTGGTCAGCAATATTTTAAGATCCTTACTTTGAGGCACAAGTCTAATATTTAAAATCACATTTTGAAATAGTAGCCAATTAAAATTTTAACATTAATTACAAATGCAATAATAGTCTCAACATATGCTTGATTCTAAGATTTTTATAATAAACGTCCCTGTAAGATTGTGTGTGTGTGTGTGTGTTTGCATGTATTTATTTACTTGTGTGTTTGAATTGGCCTTTATCTCAAGGATTTTACTACGACTTCCTTACATTTATTTCATCTTAAGTGAGAGATGGTTTACATGCATTTCCTAAAGAATTTTCTTTTTTTTTTTTTTTTTTTGCTATTCTGTCTTCTTTGTACTGCCATCGATTATACAAGTGATCCAATTAAATGTAACTAATAATTGTGTTCTAATTTCTTATATAGTACTGAAGACACGTCTGCAATACACTGCCAAACACTAACAGTGAAGTCATTTTAAATATGACATGTGATATCCTATTCCTGTCACTTGGATCATTTTAATGGATTCTTATATACACATTCTCATCAGTATTGAATCTAAATCACTTGTTGATATTTGATACTAAAGGATTAAAAAAATATGACAACTAAGCAATGAATCATTCAATCATTGTCCTGATTCCACCATCCAGTACATAAAAATAGAAATGTAATTGTCCTTCCTCAGCACAGTATTCCTGATAACAAATGTGAATTCCTATCTCCTCCTCCTTTTTCTTTCAGTGTTAAACATTATTCAGTACTGTCATTAAAAAAAAGAAGAAAATGCAAAAACACTCTAATTCTTTGTTGAGGTTTTATGCTAGAAGAACAATTTTAGATGAATAAAATCACCTTGGAAGAATGTAAAATGTTTTTGCAATCAAAAGAATCATTATTTTAACTATTATTATTTTTACTAATCATACACAACATAGATTAGGTACTATAAAGAAATTAATTGGTACTTCTGGGGAAGACGGCAGAGTAGGAAAATCCTAAGCTTACCTCATTCCACTGATACAACTAGATAACACTCACATCAGTGTAAATAACTAAGAAAATAACTCAAAGAATAACAGAACAGACTCTCCATAGTTAACTCTAGACAAGAGGCCACTTTAAAGAGGGTAAGAAGAGCAGAGACATGGTCAGGAGCCAAATGGATCCTTGGGACTGTCTGTGGGAGGGAGGGACCTCACAGGAGTAGAGAGGGGAGAGGAGCAGATCCTCAAGCCAGGCACCCCAGACATGGGAGGGTCCACATGATGAGCACAAATCCCTGTAACATTTGGTTTTGAAAACCAGAGGGGCCCAATAACCAATGGAGCTTAATTCCTTAATACTTTAAAAATCAGCAGGCTCCACTCTCAGAGAGTTGGGGTTGGGGAGGCAGAGTCCCCACCTTTAAAGAGGCAACACTACAAACAGACCCTCAGAATACAGCATAGGAGCAGCTGTTTGAAAAAGGAGATTTATATACTAGTCTCAGAACAATGTGCTGGAGGGACAGGGATTGTTGGGAAACCTCTCCAAGAACAAAAGAGCTAGCAGGTGCCATTTCCCTCTTGTGCCCCCAGCTTAGACACACCGACACCTGCCAGGACCAGCTTGGTGCCAATACTTGCTACCTAACTTGCTAACAGCATGCCCCACCCCTGCATTCTTCTGCAGATCTGCCAACTCCATCCAAGCCTGGGCAGGAGATTTCCCTGGCTGCTGCAGGTCCCTTCCCACAGCAGACCATCATGGACCTTGATGGCACTGTGTGCCTCACCCCCACATTTTCCTGCAGATCTGCCCCCTATGACACCCCCTTGGCTGTAACTCATCTAAACCCAACACAAACCTGGCAATGTACAACAGCCATGACAAGGGCCAATACCACCCCAAAGTGACTCCTGTCATATGCCTGACATTGAATTTAAAGTCATGGTCATAAAGATACTCACTGGATTTGAGAAAAGAATGGAGGACCTGAGACCTTCAATAAATAAATAGAAAACATAAAAAAGAACCAATTAGAGATGAAGAACTCAATAACCAAAATTAAAAATACACTAGAGGCAATAAATAGTACATTAGAGAAAGCAGAAGAATGGATCAGCAACCTGAAGGACACAGTAATGGAAAGCAATCAAGCTGAACAGGAGAAAGAAAAAAAATTATAATAAAAAGTGAGAATAGATTAAGGGAACTCAGCAACACCATCAAGTGTAACAACATTCATAGGGATCCCAGAAGGAGAACAGAGAAAAGGCGGGAGAAAATTTATTTGAAGAAATAATAACTGAAAACTTCCCAAATCTGGGGAAGGAAACAAAAATCAAGATCCAGGAGGTACAGAGAGCCCACCCCACCAAAATCAACTGAAGGAAGTCCACACCAAGACAGATAGTAATGAAAAAGGCAAAACGTACTGATAAAGAGAGAATTTTAAAAGCAGCAAGAAAAAAACAAACAGTTAATACAAGGGAAACCCCATAAGGCTTCCAGCTGAATTTTCAGCAGGAACTATAGGTGAGAAGGCAGTGGCATGATATATGATATACAAAGTGCTGAAAGAAAAAGAAAAGGAAAAAAAATAGTGTACAACTAAGAATACTCTATCCAGCAAGTCTACCATTCAAAATAGAAGGAGAGATAGAGAGTCTCCCAGACAAACAAAAGTTAAAGGAATTCATGACTGCTAAACCATTCCTGTAAGAAATGTTAAGGGGACTCTTTGAGTGGAAAGGAACGGCCATAACTAGGAGTAAGAAATGTAGAAAGCATAAATGCAGTTAAATTAAATATATCTATAAATATCAGTCAAGGGATTCACAAAGTAAAAGGATGTAAAGTATGACACCATATACCTAAAATGTGTGTGTGTGTGTGGGGGGGAGAATGGGTTAAAACTTAAGTGACCATTAAATTAATATACACTGTTAAATACATAATATGTTGTATATAAACCTAATGGTAACCACAAATCAAAAACTGGTGATAGCTATGCAAAAAAACAGAGAAAGGAATCCAAATATATCACTAAAGAAGGCGAGGAAACCAAGAGAGAGGAGAGCAAGAGAAGAAAGGAGCAGAGAAGAACTACAAAACAACCATAAAAGTAACAAAATGGCAATAAGTATATAACTATCAATAATTACTTTGAATAATAATGAAATAAATGCTCCAATCAGAAGACATAGGGTGATGGAATGGATAAAAAAAGCACAAGACCCATCTATATGCTTCCTACAAGAGACTCATTTCAGACCTAAAGACACATGCAGATTGAAAGTAAAGGGATGGAAAAGCATGTGTCATGCAAATGAAGTGAAGAGAAAGCCAGGGTAGCAATCCTTATATTAGACATAATAAACTTTAAAACAAAGACTATAACAAAAGACAAAGAAGGAAACTATATATCATAAAAGGAATAATCCAACAAGAAATGATAACAGCTGTAAATACTGATATACCCAATGTGGGAGCACTAAATACATACGGCAGCTATTAACAAATATACCAGAAGTAATTGATAGTAATACAATAAAAGTAGGGGACTTTAACACCTGCCCCACTTACATCAATGGATAGATCATTCAAACAGAAAATCTACAAGGAAAGAGCATATTTGAATGACACATTGGACCACATGGATCTAACAGATATATTCAGAAAATTCCTTCCTAAAGCAGTAGCACACATTCTTTTCAAGTGCACATGGAATATTCTCCAGAACAGATCACATGTTAGGCCACAAAACAAGTCTCCACAAATTCAAAAAGACTAAAGTCCTATCATGAATCTTTTCCAATCACAACACTATGAAACTAGAAATTGACTACAGAAAAAATTGGGAAAGCACACAAATACATGGAGGTTAAATAACAGGTTACTAAACAATGAGTGTATCAACCAAGAAATCAAAGAGGAAATAAAAAAATGCATGGAGACAAATGAAAATGAAAACAAAATGGTCCAAAATCCTTGGGATATATACTCTAAGAGAGTTTTCTAGCAATACAGGCTTACCTGAAGAAGCAAGAAAAATCTCAAGTAAATAACCCAACCCTACACCTAACAGAGCTATTCAAAGAAGAATAAACAAATCCCCAACAAGTAGGATGAAGGAAATAATAAAGATGAAATAAAAAATAAATGAAGTAGAAACTAAAAAATCAATAGAACAGGTAAATAAAACCAGGAATCATTCTTTGAAAAGATCAACAAAATTGATATATCTCCAGCCAGACTCATATAAAGAGTGAGAAAGTGAGAGAGAGAGAGAGAGAGTGAGATCTCAAACAAAATCAGAAATGAAAGATGAGAAATAACAATCTATACCACAGAAATACAAAGGATCATAGAGAATATTATGAAAAATTAAATGCCAACAAATTTGACAACCTAGAAAAAAAGGATAAACCCCTAGAAACACATAACTTCCCAAAACTGAAGCAGGAAGAAATAGAAAATTTGAACAGACTGATTACCAGCAATGAAATTGAATCAGGAATCAAAACAAAAACAAAACAAAACAAAACAAACAAACAAACAAAAACAACCTCCCAACAACAACAAAAAAGTCCAGGACCAGATGGCTTCACAAATGAATTCAACCAAACATTTAAAAGGAGTTAATACCTACTCTTCTCAAACTATTTCAAAAAATAGAAGAGGACGAAAGCTTCCAAATTGATTCTATGAGGCCTGCATTACCCAGATACCAAAACCAGATAAAGACACAACAAAAAAGAGGATGGCAGGCAATATCTCTGATGAACACAGATGCAAACACCCTTAACAAAATATTAGCAAACCAAATCTAACAACACATAAAAAAATTATTTGCCATGATCAAGTGGGATTTATTCTTGGGGTGGAAGGGCGGTTCAATATTCACAAATCATCAATGTGATTTATCACATTAACAAGAGAAAGGATGAAAAACATGATAAATTCAATGGATGCAGAAAAAGCATCTAACAAAGTACAATTCCATTCATGATAAAAAAAACCCCAACAAAGTAGGTATAAGAGGGAAAATGCTTCAGGATGATAAAGGCCATCTATGAAAAATCCGCAGCTAACATCACACTCACTGGTGAAAAACTGAGAGCTTTTCCCCTAGGATCAGGAACAAGACAAGAATGTCCACTCTTACCATTTTTATTCAACAAAGTACTGGAAGTAGTACTCACAGCAATCAGATAAGAAAAATAAATAAAATGTATCTAAACTGGTAACGAAGAAGTAAAACTTTTGATATTTGCAGATGGCATGGTATTCTATATAGATTGCACCAAAAAACTATTAGAGCTAAACAAACAAAAACAAAAACCCTACTAGAACTGATAAATGAATTCAATAAAATCACAAAATTTTAAATCAATATACATAAATCTCCTGCATCTCTATAAACTAATAATGAAATAGAAAGAGAAATTAAGAAAAAATCCCATTTAACTGCACCAAAAATAACAAAATACCTAGGAATAAACTTAACCAAAGAGGTGAGAGACTTGTACTCTGAAAATTATAAAACACTGATGAAAGAAATTGAAGATGACACAAAGAAATGGAAAGTCATTCCATGGTCATGGACTGAAAGAACAAATATTGTTCAAATGTCTATACTACCCAAAGCAATCTACAGATTTAATGCGATCCCTATCAAAATACCATCAGCATTTTTCACAGAACTAGAACAAATAATCTTGATAGATGTATGGAACCACAAAAGACCCTGAACAGCCATAGTAATCTTGAAAAGGAAGAACAAAAACTGGAAGTATCACAATCCCAGATTTCAAGATATACTAAAAAGCTGTAGTAATCAAAACAGTATGTTACTGGCACAAAAATGGACACATAGACTGGAACAGAATAGAGAGTCCAGAAATAAACCCATCTTTATATGATCAATTAATCTACAATAAAGGAGGCAAGAATATGCAATGGGAAAAAGTCTCTTCAACAAATGGTGTTGGGAAAACTGGAGAGATATCTGCAAAAGAATGAAACTGGACCGCTTTCCTACTCCATACACAAAAATAAACTCAAAATGGATTAAAGACCTAATTGTGAGACCTGAAACCATAAAATTCCTAGAAGAACACAGGCAGTAAGGACTTTAACATCAGCTATAGCAACATTTTTCTAGATATGTCTCCTGGGGCAAGGGAAACAAAAGCAAAATTAAACTACTGTGACTACATTAAAATAAAAAGCTTCTGCACAGCAAAGGAAACAATCGACAAAACTAAAAGACAACCTACTGAATAGGAGAAGATATTTGCAAATGACATATCAAATAAAGGGTTAGTATCCAAAATATATAAAGAATTTATACAACTCAACAACAAAAAAAACAAATAATTCTATTTAAAAATGGTCAGAAGACATGAACAAATATTTCTCCAAAGAAGGCATACAGATGGCTAATAGACACAGGAAAAGATGGTCAAAATCACTCATCATTAGGGAAATGCAAATCAAAACCACAATGAGATATTGCCTCACACCTGTCAGAATGTCTAAAATCAACAAAACAAGAAACATCAAGTGTTGACAAGGATATGGAGAAAAAGAAACACTCATGAGACTATCGGTGGCATGCAAACTAGCATAGGCATGATGAAAACAGTATGGAGGTTCCTCAAAAAATTTTAAAAAATAGGGGCGCCTGGGTGGCTCAGTTGGTTAAGCGTCTGCCTTCGGCTCAGGTCATGATCCTGGAATCCTTGGATCGAGCCCCACGTTGGGCTCCCTGCTCAGTGGGAAGTCTGCTTCTCCCTATCTGTCTGCTCCTCCCCTTGCTCCTTCTCTCTCTCAATCTCAAATAAATAAAAATAAATAAAATCTTTAAAAAAATAAAAAATAGAATTACTGTATGATCCAGTAATTCCACTACTGGGTAATTACCCAAAGAATACAAAAACACTAATTCAAAAAGATACATGCACCCCGATGTTTACATGCACCCATTATTTACAATAGTCAAATTATGGAAGCAACCTAAGTATCCATGCACAGAGGAATGGATAAAGAAGAAGTGGTAAATATGTACAATGGAATACTACTCAGCCATTAAAAAAAGAATGAAACTTTACCATTTGCAACAACATGTACAATAACATTTGTAACAATATTACACTGTATATTAACTCTACTAGAATTTTTTAAAAGTAGAAGATAAAAAGAAATTAACTGGCAACAATTAGTTTTTCATTTTTATTCATTTTATATCTTTAAATTAAACATACCCTATGTGATGTTTACTAAATGTCACATTTTAAATGCTTCTACTGCAGTACATATTTTAATTTTTTTAAGTCCTTGCAACAACTCTGGGGTGAGCAGTATGCTTATGACCATGTTAATATGAGAAATCTAAGCACTGTTGATTTAGGTAACATGTCCAAGGGTAATGGCCATTAAATAGCTGAGCTGGAATTCACACACAGACAGCTTGAGCAGTTCTTAGGTTTTAACCTGTATGTTGTGCTTACTTGTCACACATTCAAATTGTAATCCTTTCTCAATCATCAATCAATCAAACAATAAATAAATAACACATATCACTATGCCTTTAGCTCTGGTTTCTCTACTTCCTTTCCCCTGGCAGCTTTGTTACATCCACTATTCTTTGAAAACCAAATCAAGCAAAATGAAAGAAACGTGTCCTTTCACTCTTTCTCACAATCACACTTGATTTTTCCTCTGGGATTATTTTGTTTATTATTTATTTATTTCATTCTTGTTTTGTTTTTTATGTTTCCAAATTTCCAAAATTTTTAATTGTGGAGGGGCACCTGGGAGGTGCATTCGGTTAAGCCTCCGACTCTTGGTTTTGGCTCAGGTCGAGATCTCAGGGTCGTGAGATAGAGGCCCCTGTCAGGCTGTGGGCTCAGTGCGGAGTCTGATTAAAATTCTCTCTCTGCCCCTGTCTCCACCCACTCTCTCTCTTTAAAAATAAATAAATAAATCTTAATTTTTTTTTTTAATTATGGTAAAGTGCACATAATATAAAATTTAGCATGTGTACAGTTCAGTATGGTAATTACACTGACATTGCTGTGCAACTGATCCCCAGAGCCCTTTTCATCTTGCAAAACTAAGTCTCTCCATTTCTCCCTGCCTCCAGCCCCAGGCAACTACCATTCTACTTTCTGTCTCCATGTTCATCCCTGATGGACACTTGGGTTGCTTCCCGTTTTTTGTTTTTTAAAGAACTTTTACATTCCTCGTGCCTCCGCTGATGCCTAAAAAACTCATGGAACACAAAATTTCACCACTAATTATATGTCTCCAGTTTGGAGTCCCACAGTACACTGGATAATCTGGGGTGAATGAACACTAAGATTCCCGTAAGTTACAGAGATTTTTTTTTTTTTTAAGATTTTATTTATTTATTTGACAGAGAGAGAGACAGCGAGAGAGGGAACACAAGCAGGGGGAGTGGGAGAGGGAGAAGCAGGCTTCCTGCCGAGCAAGGAGCCCGATGTGGGACTCGATCCCAGGACCCTGGGATCACGAGCAGAGCTGAAGGCAGATGCTTAACGACTGAGCCACCCAGGCGCCCCAAGTTACAGACATTTAGTAATGGTGTCAAAAGTCAAATGTATGCTTTAGTTAAGATTAAAAAAAAAAAGAAACTCATGCTACCTTTCGGATATTTCATCAATAGCGGTTTGTTTAGAGTTTTCTGTACGGTTAAACAATAACCAAAAACCCGTAAACAGACTCCCTAGTAACAGAAT
The DNA here is from genome assembly GCF_011800145.1 of Mirounga leonina. Taxonomy (NCBI): domain Eukaryota; kingdom Metazoa; phylum Chordata; class Mammalia; order Carnivora; family Phocidae; genus Mirounga; species Mirounga leonina. The sequence continues at coordinate 22,066,562 of NW_023270320.1, read as the reverse complement.
TATCCTGGGGGTAGGAGAGCTTAAGTTCCAGTTCTATAAATGCCCAAGAGAAATGGGTTGAAATGAATGTCTAAACCTCTATTTCCTACTTGTAAAAAAGGACGTTGGACACAAGGCCCCCTTGTGGCTCTCCTACTTCATGGATTGCCATTGGTGAATCCCTTGCTCAAAATGCACATAAGGTGAGGTTCCAGGTGCTTCTCAGGAGTGCGGAAACTCACCTAACATCTCTTCTGTAGGAGAACAAATTTTGATTTGGCAAAACAAAGTTCCAAATCAAAGAGAGTTTCTGCAATATAAATTTGCATTGAGAAAATAAATACTTTCAGACAGGAAATACATTGCAGACAGGCAAGGATCTGAAAATGAAAGGCCCTATTGATACACCTCCACGTAAAAGGGCATATCCTCAGGCATGAAAGAGAAGCCTGTTTTCCAGGGCTACCCCACAACCCACCACCTCTGCTTTGAGTCAGCATTCCTTTCCCAGGTGCATCCCTTTCCAAAGGTCACACATATATATGTTTTGGACTCAAGCACTGGGTCATAATTTTCTCTGTAATTCTACTTTATTTTCAAAATGGCAATTTTCAAGGGGGCAACTTATGTGCAGGGTGCTTTTGGAAAGTTCGAAAGGTTAAGTAGAGTATTAAGGAATTTTAAAACCAAGGGACCTATGAGTTGCCCCAAAGTATCCATTCATCACCAGCCAATCATTTGACCCCAGGGCTCCAACTAATAATATTGCATATAAAAAGCAACTTCTTTTTCTAGCTCCGTCCTCCTAGGACCTAGCAAAAATCTGTATAGTATTTCCAAGAAACATACTCTCTTCCCTCATGCCATCCAGTTTTAGATTTTCATTTGTGTTACTCCTTGCAATACAGAGGTAATAGCTTCAAAATTGGAAACCCTCGCAAAAATGCTTCTTCTGAAATCCTCACTTCTTTAGTCCAGTTTCTACCAAGTTCATAAGAATAGGCCAGGCCTGCATGGGTTGTGTGCCTGTCAGCAATATTTCCCGTCCACTAGATCAAATCTGAAACAAAGTTAAGTTCTCTTGGAAGCGAACGGATAAGTATAGCTAGCCCCACATTCTGAAGTGCTTTTTGGTACTTGTAAATCTCTAGCAAATACTCTGTGAGTGTTGAGTAACTGGATTTATGTTTTCAAAAACATTCATACCAGTGAATGTACCTTTAAAGGCAAATATTTTAGTAGAAAGAAGATTTCATTTGTCAAAGTACAGATTTAATCTCCCCAAATCTCACCTTTCTTTGTGCCGCTGCTTCTCTCCCGAATGACTCTCATTTTTCCACCCCAGATACCTGGGTTCCCCCTGTCCTGGTAAGAAAAAATCTGTGTCCTAAGATGGCCAACCGAGCCAGCAAGGGAGTCCCAGCCCCTGCCCCGGGGGCTCTTCCGGGTTCTTCTCTTTGCTCTGCTTCCCCCACGCCAATCCCGGTTCCTCTCCCTTCCCCGCTTCGCGCAGGCGCCGGGAGTGCCCAGTATGCGGAAGTAGAAGTGTATAAATTACACCCTTTGTGCTCAGTGCTCAGACCTTTGGAGATCACTGTCCTCTGAGCCCACCAGCGTTAAATAAACCTCCTATCCTCCAAGATCTCCGAGTGCTGCTTGGTTCTTCCATCAGGCAATCCAGTCCAGGTTCCGTAACAGTCCCTCAAAATCACACTTATCAAAGGAAAACAATTTTAAATGCATTTCTAGGCACTCACCTGCTTGTAATCATGCCACTTTCCTAGATAATTTTCATATATTTCATCATTGCAAGTCATTCTCCTCTCAACAACTTCCATGATGATCCAGCATCTGCAGTACAAGAGAGTCAGACACTCTTATGACCAATAGCACAATCCATGTCCTTTCTGCCCAAACCACCATCTCCTCAGAGATAAATAAGCAGAGCTTATTTCACCACCAAATCCATGCATGGGCTCTATGGAGACCACCTCATTATGAAATGTCTGAATGGAGAAGTTCCCCAGTTTACTAAATATCTTGTAAGAGTAAAGAAACATGCCTTAACCTGACTTTATATTCCAGGGTGCTAAGGATCAAAGCTTTTTCTGAAGCCAACCCAGCTTCCCGTGGTGCCTTTACTAACAAGAGTCCTAATAAAGTAGCCCTGGAATAATTCAGTACTTAATTGAACTAAAGGGAGTTTCAGTCAATTATAGATCTACATCGGGAAGAAAGACTAAGTCCGGCTTTTCTAAAAAAAAAAAAAAAATAGTGCCAAATAGCTGCAATGCGCTAACAAGCCATGTATTTTTAACAGTCATTCTAAAAGAAAACTAGATAATTTCTGAGATGGGCCTGGAGGCTAATGCACTGTGTTGATTTTAAGACTTCCCTGTCAGTGAGAGTATGGCTATCACATGATTCCTTGGTAGTGATTTGGCCCGTGGATCATCAGAAATCACTTTAAATGTACTTTGAGTGACAGTGCCTGGTGTTCATCATCATTATCAACAAATGCTTTCTGAATGTTCTGAATGCTGACTAAGTATGCTGCAATACTATGCTGGGACTGCCATTAAGCTGTTTCCACCAACAGCCATTTCCAAAACAAAACTTCATTGACTGAATACGCCCCCAGGAAGGAACAAACATTTTAGCTGCTGTTTTAATGGCAGATAGATCCTACATTCCTGCATAGATCCCTGGGTGCCCTCCTTTTGCTATATGACAATGACAAGCATGCTATTTTTTTTTTCTTCTAGTAAAGTTTTAATTCCATCTATGAAGAAACAAAAAATGAGACAAAGCTCATTAGCAAATATTATTTAAAATAATTTTTTATACAGGATGCTTTCTACAAAATTATAATCATTGCAAAGGACACAGATTTAACCTGAATATAATCAACAACACTCTGGTTTCTCTTCAGATCGCATAAATCTTTCGCCTTTTACTAAATATATTCAACTGTAAGATGAGTGAAATTAAGGACTTTAATGCAGTTTTAACTGCTTAGGGAAAAAAACAAAACAAAACAGGCGAGCAAACAGTAAGAAACCAAGAAAGGGATTAGATGATGGATACAATCCAAGGAATTTTACTAACATCAAAAAGGTGCCTCTAGATTTTATTAACAACCCGATTCCTATCGGTTTTCGGTACGACTTATTCAATCTCTTTCTGTGTGGTTGGGGAAAGATGACAGAGAGAGAGAGAAAAAGCAGTGGTGATTTTAAAACTTTTTATAGAATACACTTGAAAGTTCATGCAAATCACCAAAGTCACTCAAACTTTTACAGATCTGACATTCCCTAGTAATGAACTGAACACTCTTTGCAGCAAGTAATATGTAAGGCATCAGTTAAGCCCTAAAGTTGTTACTATAACCGGAGAAGACTTTAAACGACCCCCACCATTCACAGCTAAAAGGCCAACAAATAAATTACTACCTTAATACATTCACTGAAATGACCTGCAAGAGTTAGTGGTGTTACCCAAGAGCCTATTTTACCTTCAGAACACCTTTGTACATAAACCGAATCTGATTCAGTGTGAAAAGAGTCAGTCTCACTACTGCATTCCTTTACCAAAGGGGGGCACACATTTTTATTTCTTTATTGTAGACAAGGAATTGTGACACAAGAAGGAATTTTATTTTTAGGTACATAGCAGCCTCAGAAAAGAGCCAGTGCTAATACGAGGCTTGTTATAAATTTGATTCTAAAAGTAATATTTAATAGCCCTTAGAGTAAATTTACACTGAAGTTCCTGGGCAAAATTTCCGATTGCTAGTGCACTTTGCATTTCATGGCTTTCACACTAGTGGTTTATTGGTGGAACAACAGGTATCTTCACTCTTTTCTGGTATGTAATTTTTAAAACAATCCTTGAAGGTAGGTCATTAAATTTAGCTGTTTTTCAGTGAATTTAAGGATTGCTGAAAAAAATTCTAAAATAACTGAAGTTAACAGAAATATTAGCCATATTCAAAAGTAAAATAAGAGGGCATCAACTTTAGTGCTAGAATGTTTTCTTTGATGTCAAAGTCAAGAACATGAAGGCATAAAGTTTGGTACTCACCATGCCCAACAAACTACAATAAGCGTTGTCTTGTTGTGAGGACTTGTAACACCAAGGCCTCAGTCATATTAGTTTGGCATTGTCTCCCTAGTACCATGCTATTCTCACTTCAACATTTAAATAAGAGCAACAGTAATGCTGGAAAAGTTTCCGAATATAGTTTTGTCTTCAGAAGAGCAGACTGTGCTACTTCATTAGTGTTTTAGTCCAAAGGAGATTTGCAAAATACAGTCGGCAGGATTTAAAAATATGCTAGGGCTGCATTTTAAAAGTGTGGCTTTTTAAAAACCACTGCATAAATACAGATAAACTTTATATTCATTCTTTACTGTTTACTAACCACACAGAAAGGAAGTGTTTAAAAGCCCAACAGGCTCTCATATTGCAGTTTCAGAGACTCCATTTCTCCAAGGGTGAACAGAAATAATTAAGGTAATTATTCTTCGGATCCTCTGGCAGCAAAGCACATGTTTATTTTAAGCAATAGATGTTCAAAAGATCTTTGAAAATGTATGATTCTACCTGAACCACAGTTTCATAAGAGAAAAAATATATATCTGCAGCAAGATTTTTACAAGCCTGCTGCAGCCTTTCTTGCCTATGTAGATACCTTCACTGCTGAAGAGCTGAGTCATCGTTTTTTTCCGACAGTCGTTTCTCACTAAGTAAAAGAAGAGTATATATATATATATATATATATATATATATTTTTTTTTTTTTTTTTTTCCAGAAGCCAATGCACTGTGGCTGTTTAGAGTGTCGGTGGGTGGCATTTGAGATGCTACCAGGCCAAACATTCTACAGTGCGGGTAGGGTATCAAATTAACCCCAGTGAGAAGCTTTGGATAGGTCTTAGCATGCCAGCAACACCCCCAGCCCATTTTGGATTGCAGAATGAGGAATTTGAAGGACTATTAAACACTCTGTAAAATGCTCACAACAGATCAGCATAAAAGCCTTTCAGTGCAGGTGTTCCTGTAATTGGAAAAATGCTCTGTGTTCAATGGCCCCTCAAGTTTACCCTCTTCCCTGGCACTCCTCTGGGTTTCACAAAGCAGTTTCAGGAAACCTAAGCGCTGACTGGACTTTTCTGACTATTTAAGCTTACACATTTTGTGTAAAGTCAAGAGATGGGCTTTATTTTCCATCCGCCTTTACTTAGGGAGCTGGCATCTCTGTCGGGAAGACAGACAGGCATCTGCAGCTTCCTCTACAAGTCTGTTTGAAATCAAGGATCCAGATGTATGAAAAACTCACACATTAGAAATGAAGGAATATGTTCCATGAAGAATATATTATAAATATTAGAAACTCTTCTATCTGCAAAACTATTTTACAACTCTGAGCAAACTATATTCACAGAGTAATCTGTAGATTAATCCAAAGAACATGATTTCATGCTTTATCTGAATACTTACTGCATTAACTAGAATGCCTTGGATTGCTGGGTGTGACCCCTAATTTCTGTTTTTACAGATGACGTGCTGATGGAAATTGTATAATACCTTCGTTCGGTGAGCCGTATTCACTGACTGCTCCAAGGAGCATCTGCTTGTCACTCTACCTTTAGAGAAATCTGTAATTTGGCTGCCTTGTTAAAAGCAGTGTTGCTTGTATTTGAAAGAAAACCTTTTCCATCCTAAGTACCTCTTTTCCTTTTTCAATTGCTGAAACAACAGTTTATGAAACTCTTGGGGTACCAGGGTGGCTCAGTCGTTAAGCGTCTGCCTTGGGCTCAGGTCATGATCCCAGCGTCCTGGGATTGAGCCCCGCATTGGGCTCCCTGCTCTGCAGGAAGCCTGCTTCTCCCTCTCTCTCTGTCAAATAAATAAATAAATAAACCTTAAAAAAAAGAGTTTATGAAACTCTTGAAACAAGATGCTGTTGTCTTGCACAGCTATCTGGACACACTTATCTGCTTGAAAGCCGGAAACCTCCTACAGAAGGGTGACACGTAAAGAGAAATGGCTCTCTCTGAGAAAATAGCTCAGCACTGCAGATCTGATTCGTAAGAAACTTATCACCAAATTAATTATCCACGTTAGTGCAGGGCTCAAGGAACATAGGATAGCATGTGAAGTCCAAAGATTTCAAATATCAGAACATGGAAGAGAGACAATCCATTCCAAACCATCTCACATTTTCTTTCCAGATATTACATAACAAAGTCTGAGGCCATGCTTGTGATTTGTCATACTAATAACCAACTATACCAGTGGAAGAATCAGAAGTTAGTTTAGCTAAAAAGAAAATTAAAATTAAAATTACATTTAAAAACTTCATTAGTTATATAACTGAAACGGATCTTTTAAAGATGGAAAATCAGACCATTCCCACTCAATAGAACCAAAGCTAGACAAGGTCTTTCATGGATACTTTGAATTCTCTTTATAAATTATAAAATATTATAAATATGATAAAGAATGATGATAGTATATTTGATTTTGATAATAAGGCTCCTCCTGGAAAGTTGTCTAGTCTTTATGGAGTATTATGATATGATCAGGAACCCTCCTTGTATTTCATATTTTATTAGTTAATTTGGTGAAAATTAAGGTTAAATGCCTAAAATATTTTTCAAAACTGAGAGCAGCCATTGGAAGCGTTTATCTACTTTGGTCATTCTTATCATTTTAACATTACTTAACATGTACTAGTAATTTTTTTGTTTTATATATATATCACGGTGTTTTCCCTTATAAAAATTACCTTTTATGGATATGGCATCTTTCAAACAAACATATGGGAATTTTTTTTTTTTAAGATTTTATTTATTTATTTGAGACAGAGAGAATGAGAGAGAGAGAGAGCACATGAGAGGGGGGAGGGTCAGAGGGAGAGGCAGACTCCCCGCCGAGCAGGGAGCCCGATGCGGGACTCGATCCAGGGACTCCAGGATCATGACCTGAGCCGAAGGCAGTCGCTTAACCAACTGAGCCACCCAGGCGCCCCAGGAATGTTTTAATAATATTTGTGGAAGGTATGCAGATGCAGGCCGTCTGTCTAATAATACATTGGTACGCATATATTGAAAGTATATTTAGGAATATGTTGCACAACATTGAAGGACACCAGATTCATTTCATTGGTATAGATTCTGTTAGTTTCATTTTATTTTATTATATTTATTTATTTTTCAAGATTTTATTTATTTTAGAGAGAGAGAGTGCACGTGAGCAGGGGCAGGAGAACAGAGGAGGGCAGAGGGAAAGAAAGAGGGATAGGCAGACTCTGCACTGAGCATGAAGCCCACGGTGGTGTGGGTGGGGGAGCTTGACTTCAGGACCCTGAGATCATGACCTGAGCCTAAATCGAGTTGGTTGCTTAACCGACTGAGCCACCCAGGCGTCCCTATTAGTTTCATTTTATATTAACATGTGTCATCAGTTACCTGCCATTTTCTTATAATTAGCAAATGTAACTTCTAATTTTTAATTGATAAATTACAGCTTCGCCTGGATTTTCAGGTTGAGAGATAATTTAACAAAACAGAATATGCTAAGTGAGCAAAAGGCAGGTTACAGATGAAGATTTCTCTATGAATAAGATAATATGTGGCACCAATGGTAATATAACCATGAATGTTAAAATACATCAACCTTTAAAGGATAATAAAATTTCAAATCATTGCTCAAATAAAGATCTTACAGTAACAATTCTTATAAATCATAATTACAATAACATTTTAAGAAGGTGAAATTAAAGGATTAAAAGTGTATTTTCATGTTATACTTTCAACAACAAACATGCTTCATTTGGCACAATAGATGAATTCCTATATAGCTGTTTCCTTTTTTTTTTTTTTTCTGGTAAATTATTCATAAGTTGAATACCTGAGGAAAGATTGCTAATTTAAGGAATCCGATAATGAATCATTTTGTTGATATAAAACTTAATCTTCTTGTTAAACATGGGGTTTTGCTTATAAAGTTAATTTTAAAGTTGATTTGAATTGGGCAGACATTTGTTTATGTGTAATGGTGATGGTTTGTGTTAGTGGAAAACCTCAGTAAGATGATACGCAGACCACCCATCACTTAAAACCTGTGATCCTCACAATTGCCCAAGGTTCTGAACTACCCAAGAGAGGTATATCATTCATTAGTAGCTTGCACAGGGTCAGTGCTTAACATATCCACACTTTTTCAGTAAGTTTTACCTAACTTAGTTGCTAAGTACTATAAGCAAGATTTAGAGAAATAAATAGAAAGTATAAGCCTTGCCTTCCTAAACACATAATTTAGAAACTTGGAAATAGGTGAATATTGACAATACAATATGGGATTGGAATAGGTCCTTTAAAAGTAAAAGTATTTCTTGTTTTTTTTTTATTTCAAAACTGTTTATCTTATCATACATATATGTACACATACAGAGGAATATGTAATATGTACAAAAATGTGTTAAGAATGAGTTATGTGCATGTGTGCGATGAGAAGTAGCGATAAAACTATATGTATTATTTTGTAACTTGCCTACTTTCCTTAATATTTGTTTTTTCTATTATGATGAGATTGTATGGAAATATTATTGTACCATATATATTGTAATCTTTAGAATAATACTCAACACACACAGATTCACATAAACAATGCACACATGCAGTTGTAGCTAAAATAACGGAATAGATAAAATTTAGCACCAAAAAATACTTCATGCACCCAAAGTAAAGCAAAGAAAGTAAGAACAGAACAAAAAATAGAGGTGTGATGAATAGAAAACAAATACCAAGATGGTAGACTTAAGCCAATACATATCAATTACTTTATTAAGTAAAACATAATGAGCACACCATGTAAAAAGTAGAGTCATAATAAATGAACAAAAAATAAATAAATAAATGTGATTATTTTTTAGAAAGTTCTAACTAGCAATATGCTGCTTAAAGAAACAATTTAAATATAAAGGAACAGACAGGTGGAACATACGTGGAAAGAAAAATTCAGACCAAGATATCATTAAACTTCAGAAAACTGATGTGGCTATATATACTCTCAAAAAAAAAGTAGGCTTCAAGTAACCAAAAATAAAGGTAAAAATTTCATGATCATGGAAGTTCAATGAAAAAGGAAGCCATAAACAATTTTAAATGCATCTAATAATAGCGTTTCAAAAACAAACAAAAAAAAGAGGCAAAAACTGACAGAAATAAGGAGAGGAATAGACAAATAGAGATTTGAATACCTCTCTTTCAGTAACTGATAGAAAAATGGAAAAAAATAAGTAATAATATGGAAGATTTAAACAATACTACCAGCCAAACTGCATAACTGACATTTATAGAACATTACACCACAACTTTAAAATACACATTTTTCAAGTGAACATGGACGTTTCAAGACAGATAATAGGTTGATTAATAATTCAAACATTAATAACCTTTAAAGGATCAAAGTCATTAAAAAGTATACGTTCTGGGCGCCTGGGTGGCTCAGTCGTTAAGCGTCTGCCTTCGGCTCAGGTCATGATCCTGGGGTCCTGGAATCGAGCCCCGCATCGGGCTCCCTGCTCAGCAGGGAAGCCTGCTTCTCCCTCTCCCACTCCCCCTGCTTGTGTTCCCTCTCTCGCTGTGTCTCTCTCTGTCAAATAAATAAATAAAATCTTAAAAAAAAAAAAAGTATACGTTCTGACTCTCTTACTATAGTAGTATTAAAATAGACTTCAAAACTAATTTAATAGCTCTAAAATCCCCAAATACGTGGGAATTAAAACAATGAATTTTTAAATTACCCAAAGAAGAAAACAGAGGGGAAACTTAAAAATATTTTATACTTATTTTTGAAAAGTATGTTAGAAATCTAAAATAAATTCCCTAAGTTTATACCTTAAGAAGCTACAAAAAGAAGATCAAATTAAACACAAAGGAGGTAGAAGGAAGGATTCAATAAAAATGAAAATAAAATAGAAAAGCTATTGATAATGGAGAAAATTTAAAAAAACAAAATCTAATGTTTTGAAAAGATTCATAAAATTGCAAGATTAATCAAGCAAAAAGAAAGAAAATAATTTACCAATATGAAGAATGAAAGACGGGGATCCTATTTATGTCAATAAATTCAAGAAATTAGATACAATGGAAAAAAATTTTTTTTAAAAACAAGTTACCAAAATTAACATAGCAAGAGATAGGAATAATGAGTGTATATTGAAATCGTACTTTAAAACTTTTCTACAAATAAAATACAGGTGTGATGGCTTACTTGGTAAATTCTATCAACTATTTTGTGAAGATATAATACAGTCTTAAAAATTCTTTTAGAAAATAGCAAATAAAGGAAAAATTTATAACTTAATAAAGCTACCATAGGAATGATTTCAAAACCTGACAAAGATACTAGAGGAAAAGAAAAATGAAAAGAGGTACCTATGATGGATATAGACTCAAAAGCCTTAAAAAATAGATGAGAAACTATAGTCCATTAATAGGCAAAAAGCACAATGACCAAATGAGGTTTATTCTTAGGATCTTAAGCAAGATTGTTTAAACATCCAAAAATCAACTGCTGTACCCACCATATTAAAACAAGAAAGGAAAAAAAAAGTATTATCCTTTCAAACAAATCATTTTACAAAATTACTGGATATTTAATATTTAAATATCATGCAGAAAATTAGGAAAAAAGGGAAATTCCTTCATCTAACAAAGGGAATCTAAAAAAACCCTATAGTTAACATCCTACTAAATGCTAAAATGTGCACCCTTAAAATCTATCCCATTTATTATAGATAAATTAAACGCCAAAAGTATGTCTGGTTAAATGTTTTATGTGTATTTAGATACTTCGTTATATTCATCAATTATTCGGTGTGGGTAACACACACACACACACACACACACAGAGGTAGGCTTATTAATCATGTTATTCAAATCACCTATATCTTTATAAATTTGTCAGGGATAGATACACAATTTACTAAGAGATATTTCTATATCACATATTTTATTTTAGAGTTTTTATTCCTGCATGTATTTCTAACAATTTTTACTTACATATTTTAAGTCTGAGTTATTAAATGCATTGTAGATTATAAAAGCAGCCACAAATTCTTTCCTCCCTGAATTTACACCTTTACAATGGATGTTTCAGTTCTTTCTATTGAGAGTGGAGAGGAGTCTTTTGCCCCACCCCTTGATCTGGTTTAGGCTTGTGACTAGTTTTGACAGATGGGACAAAATTAACAAAAGGAGAAACAAAGGAGATCAACAAAAGCAGAAACTTGAAAATCACTGGTGCATTGGCCCTCCCCTTTCTTGCTACTGTTTGGACCCCTGTTCCTGGGGTTCTGTGCAGAAGCTAAGAACAGCCTATGGTATGATGAAAAGCAGATGACCCTGACACTCTAGTCTTTCAAGTTGAGACCCACAGGGATGAGTCCAACTTAAATTGTCAGACCACTGAGTTATAAAACAATAAACATAAATAATGCCAATAGTCCTATATATTTTTTTGTTTTGGAAAATATATTTATTGATAAAATATTTATACTAACATTATTGGCTGATTATTGTTATTAGAAATGAATTAAAACAATGCTTTTAATTTTTCTCAGTTTTACTTTTTAATATGTTAAATATCAATAAATATAACTCCACACAAATAAAACACTTTGGGGTTTTCTTCAATAATTGTTAAGAGTGTAAAAGAGTCCAGGGATGCCTGGATGGCTCAGTCGGTTAAGTTTCTGCCTTTGGCTCAGGTCATGATCCTGGAGTCCTGGGATCAACGCCCATGTCAGGTTCCCTGCTTAGCAGTTTAGCAGGAAGCCTGCTTCTCCCTCTCCTTCCCGCTCATGCTCTCTCTCACTAGCTCCGTCTCTCTCAAGTAAATAAATAAAATCTTTAAAAAATAAAAAAATAAAAATAAAAAATTTAAAGAAGAATGTAAGAGTCCTAACACCAAAAAATTTGAAAAGCTGTTAGATTCTTCTAATCTGAGTTAGATGCACTTTAGACAATTTTGTTTTTATTCTGTCTTCATGTATTTCATCTATTTTCCTAACCGTACTTTATTCTGTAGTTCACTAGTTCTCTTTTCAGTTGTGTCTAATTTACTCTTTAATATTTCCATTGAGTTATAAATGTCAATAACTTTTTCATATGAAGTCATTTTATACGTCATGTCTGATATTTCCACTCTATAAAATGCTTGGTGTTATAAGTCTGATATGATAGGCCTTGATTACTCATATATATTTGTTATTTTTTTATTGTCAAATTTTATTCATCAAACCTAATTCTCATGAACATGGATGGTCTGGATTAAGGATGATATTCATTAAAGGGATAGTCCTTTATTCCTGACAGGAGGTGCTACCCACCGGTAAGTACTTTAAGTTGATTTTTATAGATGACATTTCCCTGACTGGGCAGTGAATGTAAATTCAAACCACAGATCCTCATAAAGAAAGGCTCTGTAATTCTCAGAGAAATATTAGTATCATCATTTTTTTTTTCTTCACAGGGAACCTGTAAAAATAAACTATTTTCTAGATTGGTTCTATTTATTCCAAGAGGACAGTTCTTAGCTTAAAACTTACAGTGAGGTTATGGCACCTTTTTTGCCCCTTATTTATCTGGTATCCTCAGATTTAGATTCTCCTCTGTGCCAGGCCTAAATTCTAGTGTTCTGTTTCATCAAAGCTCTCTTTTCCTGCCAAAGTCCTTTACATTCACGGAAGCCCCAGTCTCTATGTTTATTTACCACTCTGGTATCAGCTTACTCTCTTTGGGGAGAAGCAGAGTACAGAGGCCCTTGGGGATCTCCATCACCTTCCTATAAACTCAACAAAGCATTTAAAAGTTTATAGTTGTAATTTATCCAACATCTGTATGTTTTCTGCTAGAAGGGCATTTCAGAACAACTACTCTGCACCTCTTATGGATATATGAAACTGGACCCCACGACCTTAGGTATTTTCTGAAATAATTCTTTAAATATTATATAATGACACACATACAGTGATAAAACTTGGTGTATATCTAAACTTGGTATATATCTTGTGGAGCCTAATTTTACTGCATTTGAAAAGTCTAATTAAAAGGTAAACGTTAAAACAAGATTCCAAAATTATTTCACTGGGGTTAGGCAAACTTGGAAGCTGCTCAGTTTCAGGCAACCAGAGAAGAGTGGAAAATTACTGTTTCAGGAATTTGGGCCCTAGGAAATATGGCTCAAAGTGTACCTGTTTTACAGAAAAAATAAATTTATACAGCTGTGAACAAAACCACTGTAATTTGCCACACTCCCTCATTATCTGAAGTATTCTATTTCTCAGTCTTTGCTGAGTCATATGGCTCATCAGAGGAAAACAAACATTCGGGCTCTCCCCTACTGTATTTTAAACTAAGTGATATGTTGGAAATTATAGAGCTGACCAGCATGATAGGATTAGAATGCTGACACATGGATAATCCAACTGTTTGTTTTAGCCCATTCGGCTCATGCAGTTTGGTATAAAGACTGTAATATCACCTGCCTCCTTCTGCATGCCCATTAAAAAATACAAATAAATCCAGGCTTACTCTGTCTTTAACGGTTAAGGTGTCTGTGTTTTGTATTCTACCCTTTCATTGCACTGCTCTAATTCCATTCAAAGTATGGCCTTCTGAAAATTTTATCTTTTTTATTTATTTAAAAAAAATTTTTTTAAAGATTTTATTTATTTGACAGAGACAGACACAGCGAGAGAGGGAACACAGGCAGGGAGAGTGGAAGAGGGAGAAGCAGGCTTCCTGCCAAGCAGGGAGCCTGATGTGGGGCTCGATCCCAGGACCCTGGGATCATGACCTGAGCCGAAGGCAGACACTTAACAACTGAGCTACCCAGGCGCCCCTTTAACTTTTTTAAATACAACTTTTTTTTGGTTCTTTTTTTATATCTTTTTCTTTTCTTTCTTTCTTTTTTTTTTTTTTTTTGCAGTTCAGAGCTTAGGAGTTTATCTTGTTTTCAGTCAATGAGCATGGCCCATCTACTGCATGCCTTGATTACACGAGTTGTGGTGAAGAAGTAATGAGGTGATTTGAAATCAGGGTCCCTTTTACTGACATAAACCCTGGAAGTTTGGGATCTCCTTTTTTGGTTATGCTTCCAATGACATGTGATAAGCCTGAAAAATAGAGCTTTTTGATAACAACAGAAAATAGAACAAAATACATAAAATAGTTTGGGCCAATGAAATAGAAAGAGAAGATTCATTCCATTAGTTAAAATTTATTTAACCTGTTTATATAGGTTATACCTACATATACTTCAAAGATGTTTTTCATAATAGCACCAATATATCATATATATCTCATATATCATATGAGAGTTTGAATAGGAGCATGGTTCTGCTGCATGTTGAATCTTTTTACATCTGCACATATGCAGAGGAGTTTTCTGCATTAGGATAAATCACCAAGGAAGCCGCTTTTCCTGCTCCATGACAGGAGACCCCCTCCCCGCCCCGCCAGACTCCCAAGCTAGTTCTTGGTACAGAGGACTTTTGGGATCCTTGGTACTTTCTTGTTGACTCAGCAATGCATTTAAATGTTTGTGCTTGTAATTTATTCAGCATGTGTGTGTTTTATGGTAGAAGGGCATTTCAGAATATATGTCCTGTCATTCTGATGGAAATGTAATCACCATGTTGAAGTATTTTTTTTTTAAATAATTTCTGTGAAATAATAAACATATATATTGGTCTCTATCCCTGGCTCCTGACACAGAGCTTTTGAAACCCTTATTAACAGGGTGCTAGGAGAATCATTTGTTCTAATATTTGGTCTTTGGCCCCAGTTTCTGACACAGAGCCTTTAAGTTCCTTGCAATTTCCTGGGTGATGGGACTATCTTTTGTTCGAATGAGGCAACCCTTGGTCAGCTCCTGGATGGGGGCTGGACAGCAAAAGAACAAGTCATGACTAGAAGCTTGAAACATTCAGCCCCACCTCCTATTCTCTGGAGAGAGGGGGTGCTAGAATTAAAGTATTAATAATCCATCATGCCTATGTGATGCAGCCTCCAATTTTTTTTTTTTTTTTTAAAGTACAAGGTTTGGAAAACCTTGAGTTGGATTTTGGGTTGGTAAACCCATCTACAAGCCTGAGTGTGGCATACCCCAACTCCACTGAGACAGAACTCCCTGGGCCCTGGACCCTTCCAGAATTTGCCCTATGTATGTCTTCACCTGGTTATATAATTATATCCTTTAAAATATACTTTGTTATAAATTGGAAATAGTAAGTACTGTTTTCTGGGTCTGTGAACTGCTTATTGAACCGAAGAAAATTGTGGGGACCTCTGATTTGTAGCCAAGTTGAACAGAAGCTGTAGGTAATCTGGGGACCTGTAATTTGTGATTGGTGGCTGAAGTGGGAGGCAGTCTTATGGGACTGACTCTTAACCTGTGGGTCTGAGCTAACTCTGGTTAGTGACAGAATTGAATTGAATTGTAGGACACCTAGCTGGAGTCAAAGAATCAGTCAGTGTTGGGAAAAAAAAAATGCCTCTGGTCACAGAAGTGTCCTGTGTGAGTAGAGTTTTTTTAAAACAGCTTCTTAAATGCAACTTAAAGGCACATACACAACAATGAAGCGATGCACATCATCTGTTCTCAGGCCTTAGTCCTTGCTTATTTTACATGATCTGAAAAGCCATTACAATGAACATCCCCTAGCAAATGCTTTTTCCAATGCTGATTAAGTAAGGCCCCTATGGAATTGTGATGGACGAAATTACTTCTTCCTAAATTTATATGTTGAAGCCCTAACTCCCAATGTGACTATATTTTGAGATAGTGCCTTTAAAGAGATAATTAAGATTAAATGACATCAGATGAATTGGTCCTTAATTCTATAGGACTGGTGTCCTTATAAGAAGAGGAAGAGACATCACAGAGAAAAGACCACGTGAAGACACAAGGAGAAGGCAGCCATCTGCGGGCCCAGAGAAAGCATTCAGGAGTAACTTGACGCTGCTGGCACTTTGATCTTGGACTTGAGCCTCCAGAACTGTAAGGGAAGAATTTTTTTAAGCCACCAGTCTATGGTATTTTGTTATGGCAGCCCTAGTTGACTAATACGGGTATGCTCCAGAACACAAATTATAAAAGACAAAGGATATTTTCCAATCATCTCTTTTAGTGTTCCTCAACCTGTGTAGCCATGAATAGCATAGAAATTCAGATAATTTACTTAATTATCAAATTTTCAGAGATAAAAAATTATTTCATAAAATACTATACTCCAATATACTTTTTGGATGGGGAAAATATTAGTGGAGTTAATTCAAATAATGACAATTGTAATAACTGTAAGTATTTAATAACACCATATAATTATATAAGATTTGGCCCTAATATTATAATAATGAACATTTGATAATTATTTCTTCTATGCCAGACCTTGTACTCTTTTCATGCTTTCCTTACTATAGTTAATATTATCCTCATTTACCAATGAGAAAATTGAGGGGCAGAAATACTAATTAACTTGTAAATGGTCATGTAGTTAATAAATACTCTATTACTAGAGTCTAGCACATTCTTAGGAATCACTTGGCAGTGTGACCCACAGGGGAATAGCATTCATCATATACTTCGAAGGAGAATAAAAATTATACCAAAACATGGACTTGATCCAAGGCTGCATTTATCAGTTGACTAAGCTAAATGCCAAGAAAGTTTAAGAAATATTTTCAAGATTAGACATCTAGTTAGCAGTAGAATCAGAACTAGAACCCAGATTGACTAAATAATTGTCAAAATCCCCTTCCTCTCCTCTACACTAGAAAAAATCATAAATTTTAAAAATGATACTAAAATTAAAATTATGTACAAATAAAAGGCACAACATAGGGAATATAGTTAGTGATATTATAATAGTGTAGTATGGTGAGACATGGGAGTTACCCTTGTGGTGAGCACAGCATAAGGTATAGAGCTCTCCAATCACTATATTGTACACATGAAACTAATGTAACATTCGTGTCAACTATACTCAAAAAAATTGAAATTATGTAGTATACTGAAAAATGTGAGATTGAACCAAAACATATATCGGATGCCAAAAATAACTTGTGATTTACCTAATTTCCAATTCTGATATAGTTAGATTTCATACAATCATAATAAGAACACTTATATTTTTAGAACAACATTTTATACCATCATGCTTACATTAAAAAAAAAAAATGTATTCAGTGAGAGAAGAGGATGGTGGCAGAGTAGGAGGACCCTAGGCTCGGCTTATCCAGTTCCAGGAACATAATCTAGATAACTATCAAATCATCCTAAATACCCTAGAAATTGACTTAAAGACTGACAGAACAAACTCCACAACTAAAAGGAGCGAAGAGGACACACTGAAGAAGTGCCTAGACTGTACAGCCTATTGGATTTCTGCTTTCATGATATTAATTACAATTGATAGACCTAAAAGCCTTGTCATTAAAATATTTTTCTTTTGTATTGAAAATGGTGTGTATCCCCTGTTTACTGGTGAAAAATGCTGTCCTTTTGTATCTAGCACCAGTTACACAAACTTTATTTTTTATTTATTTATTTTTATTTTATTATTATTATTATTTTTTTTTTTTTTAGAGAGAGAGAGTGTGTGCATGAGTTGAAGGGGAGGGACAGAGGAAGAGGAAGAGAAAGACTCTTAAGCAGGCTCCATGCCCAGCTCAGAGCCTGACTTGGGGCTTGATCCCATGACCCTGAGATCATGACCTGAGCCAAAATCTAGAGTTGGATCCATAACTGATTGAGCCACCAGCCACCCCCAAGACAAACTTTTTAATAGAGTAATTTAAGATTAAAAATAAAAAAACGTATTTAATGAAGAGCTGATGTTGATAAATTGTGGGTTGTAAAAAAACTTTCAATAAATAAGCAAATGATAAAACCTCCCCATTATATCTTAAAGAAAAACAAACTATAAATTATAAATTGGGAGAATTTTGATTATGAAATACAGAGTTAAACATTCAGTTTAGGTTTTTCACTTAGAATTTTAAGCTTCTTGATTTAAACATTAAAGAATAAGAATTGGGAGCATGAAATTATAAATGTAGTTTTTAAAGTCTTCAAAACAGTGGTTTGTTTTTCTGATTTATCTTAGAATTGTTTCATCTGTTCTACCCTCATGTTATCTGACTCACATAGGATTTAGAGAGAATAATCTTAGAAAATCATTATAGTTGGAATTTTCAAGAAAAAGGAAATCTGATGGGTCAATCCGGAAGAAAATCTTGATGAAATGTTTTCATCTTATTTAAAAAGCCAAACTTGGAAAGAAAATAGAATATTCTGATAGAAATATGCTTTGCTTTTTGTTGTTGGTGTAGGAAAGTTTCCTAGATGTTGTAATGCCTCCCAGATCATAAAGAGCTTTCTATTATAGACAAGTCTCATTAGACAAATGTTAAGTGGGCATGACCTATTCTTGGGGCCACTCCAACTGGGAATGCCACGTGGAAACTATCATGTGGCTATCTGGAAAGCATCAGCAGAAGAAGGTGAATTCATGCATTTTCATATCAAATATTGATGAAGCTTATTAAATCACGCCTTAAATCCAAATTCAGTTATATTGCTTTTGTACAATGTCCTTTGCATAATATACAATATACTATTATATTGTATGTTACTGATAACAAGAAACTAATAGTCTCCAAACTTTCTATTTGAATCTGGCTTCTTAAAAATATTATAAGTAGGAATGTTACATTTCTTAAAATAGCTATATAAAATGAATAGATATTCCATTAGTAACTAACTGCTCTTTAAATTACTAAGAATAATGTAAAAAATAAGACTGAAACATCCCTCATGACTATAGATGCAAAAATTCTCAACAAAATATTACAAAATTAATTAAACAACACATTAAAAAGGTCATACACCATGATCAAGTGGGATTTATCCCTGGAATGCAAGAATGGTTCGACATATGTAAACCAATAAATGTGATACACCACGTTAATAGAATAAAAGATAAAAATCACATGATTATCTCAGTAGATGCAGAAAAAGCATTGGACAAAATACAACATTGCTTTATGATAAAAACACATAACAAGTTGTATATGAAGGAACATCCCTCAATACATAAAGGCCATATATGACAAACCCACAGCCAACATCATACTCAGTGATAAAATGATGAAAAGATCAGTAACAAGACAAGGGTGCCTACCCCTAATATTCTTATTAAATATAGTGCTGGAAATCCTAACTAGACCAATTAGTAAGAAATTGATATAAAATGTATCTAAATAAGAAAGAAACAAGTAAAATTATCTTTGATTGCAAATGATATAAATCTAAGAAAATCCCAAAGACTCCACCAAAAAACTACTAGAACTAATCAATAAATTTGATAAAGTTTGCAGGATACAAAATTAACATATAGAAGAGAGTTGTGTTTCTATACACTAACAGTGGAATATCTGAAAAAGAAATAAAGAAAACAATCTCATTCACAATAGCATCAAAAACACTAAAATACTTGGGAAAAAATTTAACCAAGAAGGTGAAGGATCTGTACATTGAAAACTACAAAGCTTTGATGAAAGACATTGAAGAAGACACAAGTAAATGGAAAGCTATCCTGTGTTCATAGATCAGAAGAATTAATATTATTAAAATGCCCATGCTACCCAAAGCCAGCTATAGATTCAATGCAACCCCTATGAAAATTCCAATGGCATTTTTCACAGAAATAGAAACAAACCTAAAATTTATTTGAAGCCGTAAAAGACCTCTGACTAGACAAAAGAATCCTGAGAAAGAACAGAGCCAGAGGCATAATACTTTCTGATTTCAAACAATATAACAAAACTACAGCAGTCAAAGAAACATGGTACTGGCATAAAAATAGACATAGACCAATGGATTAGGACCAAGAGCCCATATATACATCCTCCCATGTATTGTCAACTAATACTTGACAGAATACTCAATGAGAAAAGGAATACTCTCTTTAGTAAATGGTGTTAGAAAAAGTGGTAACCACATGAAAAAGAATGACATTGAACTCCTATTTTACACCAGGCACAAAAATAATTTGAAATAAAGACTTAAATGTAAGACCTGAAACTGTAAAACTCCTAGAATAGAACATAAAGGAATAGCTCCTTGACATTCATCTTGGCAGCAATTTCCTGGATTCGATAGCAAAAGCACAAGCAACAAAAGCACAAATAAATAAATGGGACAATATCAAAGTAAAAACTGTGCACAGAAAAAGAAACCATTAACAAAATCTAAAGGCAATCTATGGAACAGGACAAAATATTTACCGACCAAGTATTGGTTACAGCTTTAATCTTCAAAACCTGTAAAGAACTAATACAACTCAATATTAGAAAAACAACTCAATTAAAAAATGGACAGAGGAACTGAATAGACATTTTTCCAAAGAAGATGTACAAATGGCCAACAGGTACATGAAAAGATACTCAACATCACTAATCATCAGGAAAATGCAAATCAGAATCATTTTGAGATACCAACTCACCTCTGTTAGAATAGCTATCATCAAAAGACAAAAGACAGATCACAAATGTTGGCAAAGATGTGTAGGAAAGGGAACCCTTGTGCACTGTTGGTGGAAATGTAAATTGGTGGAGTCACTATGGAAAATAGTATGGAGTCTTCTGAAAAATTAAAAACAGAACCACCATATGATCCAGCAACTCCACTCCTGGGGATCTACCCAAAGGAAATGAAAACAGGATCTTGAAGAGATATTTGTACCTCCATGTTTATTACACTACTATTCACAATAGCCAAGAAATAGAAACAACTTTAGTGTCCATCAATAGATGAATGGATCAAGAAGATGTGGTAGGTATATATAAAATGCAATATTTTTTAGCCATGGGACAGAAGGAAATCCTGTCATTTGTGACAACTTGGATGAATCTTGACTATATTATATTAAGTAAAATAAGTCAGACAGAGAAAGATAAATACTATATGGTATCACTTATATGTGGGATCAATAAGAGCCTAACTCAGATAAACTGAGAGTACAGTGGTAGTTATCAGGGGTTGGGAATGGTGGAGATGGGGAGATATTGGTCAGAGGGTACAAACTTCCAGTCGTTAGATTAACAAGTTCTGAGTATCTAATATAAGCATGGTGATTATAGCTAATAATACTGTATTATATACTTTAAAGTTACTAGGAGTAGATCTTAACTATTCTCACCACAAAAAAATAAATGGTAATTATGTGAAGGAATGGCAGGGTTAGCTAATGCTATGGTGGTTATTATTTTACAGTATATAAATGTATCAAATCAATAGGTTGTACACATTAAACTTACACAATGTTGAATCACTACATTTACACCTGAAACTAATATTACATTGTATGTTAACTAACTGGAATTTAAATAAAAACTTAAAGAAAAACTGGAAAAAAATCAGTCATCCTTACTTATGAAGTCTTTTAATTATGAATTTTTCTTTCCTTGTGATTGCGAATTCAAAGATAACATACCACTGACTGCTTTTATGTGAAATATTTTTGTGTCTACAGGAAAATTGTATCTGGGAAATTCTAAGCACGTAATTAAGATTGTATTTACTAACTCTAATAAATAATGTAAAAAATCCATGAATATTGATTTCAGAAAACCTTCTCTTTTAGAGATGAACCACAAGTACAAGTTCAAGAGCAGGTCTTTTGAAATATAGGACCATAGGGAATGAGAAGGATATGTAGTTGCAAATCTTAAACTCAGTTTTTTATTTAAAGAAGCTAATAGGTTTTCACATATAGCTATTATGTATTATGGTAAAGAAGGATTTGTAAATGCCTGTTGTTCTTTGACCATCTGCCATTAACTAGAAATATTTTTTCAATAGTTTATTAAGCACTGATTTATGAACGTTAATTTTTGAGAAAGAGCTTTCATTTGTGAAAACAAAATATTTAGAAAACAAAAATGGGATTTAAAAAATAATTTATTTAAATATTAAGTAAATTTAGGGCACCTGCTGTTGGTTAAGTGGCCCTTGATTTTGGCTCAGATTATGATCTTAGGGTCCTCAGATGGAGCCCTGCATCATGATCTGTACTCAGCAGGGACTCTGCTTGAGATTCTTTCCCTCTGCCCCTCCCCATACTCTCTCTCTAAAATAAAGACATAAATCTTTTAAATAAATAAATAAATAAATAAATATTAAGTAAATTTATCTTCACATCAATATCCACTTGGTTACATAAAGAGGAGCTTATCACAGAAAGACATGGAAAAACTTGGAAAATATGAGCCAATGCTTTTGAGGTTAGTAGAATTATGTTGGGTCAGATTACTCAGCTATGAGCTCAGATACTTTTTATTTTAAGAAAGGGAGTGAGAGAGAGACACACACACACACATACACAGGGGTGAGCGAGGGGCAGAGAGAGAATCTAGGTTCCATCCCCAGTGTGGAGTCCCACACGGGGTTCAATCCCCAATCTCACAACCCTGAGATCATGACCTGAGCCAAAATCAAGAGTTGGATGCTTGGGCGCCTGGGTGGCTCAGTCGTTAAGCGTCTGCCTTCAGCTTAGGTCATGATCCCGAGGTCCTGGGATGGAGCCCCATGTCGGGCTCCCTGCTCGGCGGGAAGCCTGCTTCTCCCACTCCCTCTGCTTGTGTTCCCTCTCTCGCTGTGTCTCTCTCTGTCAAATAAATAAAATCTTTCAAAAAAAAAAAAAAGAGTTGGATGCTTAACCGTCAGAGCCACCCAGGCATCCCTCAGATACAGCTATTCTATGTATAATATTGTATAATCTTACTTTAAATAAACCTTCATCTTCATATTCTATTTTTCCCCCTGGGAATTGGAGGACATCATAAAATACCAGATCATCAACATATTAAAATCTTAACCATTGACTCATCATCTACAGTTTATCTCACTCCTTCAGCAGTCCTTTCCCAAACATAAGCCATAACTTTCTATCATAGGACTATACCTATTATATCCTACTACACCACTGCACTTGACTGTAAGCACTTTAAAATCAGAAATGTCATTTGTTGTCACTATCAGAATCCAGTGCCTCTCTTGGCTTGTCTAATCCTAATTCCCTGTATGGTATTTTCACATGTATGTACAGTTTATTTGTTCTCTTCAGCCCTATATCCTCCAAGTTGGTGTTTAACCTGCCTCATCAATAACTGTGAAATTACAAATTCCCAAGCTTTCTTATTAAAATTAAAACTGCTTAGATTTTGGATAAGGGGCTCAAGATTATTTTAGAAAATTATTGTAATCCAGCAATTATGAAAGCACTACTCTAATTGAACACTGTATCCTCATTGCTTAGAAAGAGGCACTGAGGTACTGCAGAACGTTAATGACATGTTGACTGGGATTGACTGGAACCTATCTAACAAACTATTTTCAAACAATTAAAATAAATCACTTCAATTACATTGCCTCGTCTGGGTATGTTATTTTTAGTCACAGGTATAATAAGATTTCCCAGTAGGTTTTAGAGAAAATGGGGAGGATCTCCTTGTGGCAAGCTAAGCATCCCAGAGATCATGAACTCATGTTGGATAGAGGAATCAAACTGGCAAACACTGGCAACAGCCCTAATTTTCTAGCTAGAATTCGTTGTGGGTGGGCAGGTCAATCACTGCCATTTAAATCCTCATGCCTGTGCATCTTCACCATTTGGATCAATGACAAATTTAAAAAACAAAATGAGCTTTACCCCCAGAAAAACACAACCCTTGAAATGATGAGTGACAAATTCTACAAAGGAAAGTGCTGTCTTGTGGTGTTCTTACTTTTTTTTTAAAGAAGGATTTATGTTTACTGTAGGCAGGTGTACGTGTCCTCGCACACTGATGAGTTCTCAGGTGCAGTGTCATTGAACTTGAGAAAGCAAAGCTTGCAAAATGGAGGAAAGTAGTTAAGGAAAACTGCTGCAGATTGCAACCACCTGCTCTCAGGCTGGCTCAGTAAGTGCTGGAAGTGTATTTCCAAGTTTTTAGAAAACAGATCGACCACTACTCTTACTCTCACAGAATACTGATGAGTGAAATGGTTCTTAAATTAACCTGAATTTCACTGTAAGTCTCTACTCATGAGAGAAAGAGCTGAATGAAGTTTCATTCTCAGAATGTGTGTGTGTGTGTGTGTGTGTGTGTATGTAGGGCATTGGTCAGTGGAATCATTCACAGAATAGCTTAAGTTCTAAAGGATTATAAATTAGCAACTAAATTTAAGAAATGCATACTAAAATTTTTAACCACATATTGTATATATGATACCAGTTATTATTACCAGAAGGTAAGCTTCATGAAGGTGGGCATTTTTCTGTTTTGTTCACTGCTGTATCCTCAGCATTAAGAATAAAGCCGATCTCATGGCAAGTACTTAATAAATAGTTGATATAATAACTGAGTGTATGTTTCTGAGCTTATATAATTATTTATAAATGTTTTCCCTTCTACTTGTATTAATGTCTTATTATTCTTATACTCAGTAACCCATAAAGTTCAAAATAATTCATCCTACCATGTGCCAGGTACTTTCACATACAATACATTATTTAATGCTCATATAAGTTTATGACATAAGACTTCTAATTTCTTATTTTACAAATAAACAGAGTGAGACTCAAGAGTTGTTCAAAGACTTATCAAATATTAGTTCATAAATGTTGGATTTTGGTCTTGAGCCTCTTGATGATATTTATAAAATTTAAATATCACATATATTCTGGCTCCTATTTTGAGTCTATTGCACTTTGTTCATTTCTTCAACTAAAGTTGTGCATTTAAAGCTATGTTTATGCACTCTGAGTTGAGTTTTTTATTCTATTCCATATCATATATCTGCTCATTTATAATTTATACCCACTTACTTTCACAAGGAATGAGAAGCATGTGTTCCCCACTCTAGAGTCTTCACCAAAAGGACTAGAGACCTGGTAGGTGTCTGAAACTCAATCCAAAGCAGTAGGGACAAAGGCCCAAAGAAGTGGTCTCTCTCATCCCACATATCATGTGACAACAGAAAGCAATTGTTGATAACAAGAGTCTCCTGAAAGGCAGGGCAATGGAGACCCAGTAAAGGAAGAAACACACACACACAAACACACACACAGCCCTTTAAAAAATACATATAATATTCTGGAAAAAAATAAAACATAAAATAGAGAGAACATCTATCACCCAGCTTCAGCAATTACCAAACAATAGCCAATCTTATTTCATCAACATTGCCTTTCCTTTTCTCTTCCCCCTGGATTATTATAAAACATCTTCTCAACATTATATCCTTTCATCTGCAAATAGCTCATTATGTAACTAAAAATAAGAGTAATTATTTAATATAATTAAATAGCCTAGCATTTTTTATGTATCTCATATTAGTTTAGGTTTGTTTGATTAAATTGGGATCTAGATCAGATCCATATGTTGCAATTCATTGATATGGTTTGTAAATCTTTCTTGATCATTAGGTTTCTCTACTCCTTTCTTTCCCCTTGTGATTTATTTTTTTGATTTTTTTTTCTTGTCTTGTGGAATTTTCCACCCACTGGATTTTTCTAGCAGAATTTTTTCCCAGCAGAATTTTTTCCCGTGATGTTATTCATCATGTCCTTCATTCCCTGTATTTCCTATAAATTGTTATTTCTAAATCTAGAGGCTTAATCAAATTCCAGTTTGATATTTTCACAAAATAGGTTTCTAAGTGGTGGAAGCCATCTGGAGGCACTCTCTAGGTGGCTCTTTGTGATGGCCACAGCTATTAATGACTACTGCCTAAATCCATTATTGCATTAGGTGTTACAAAGTGGTAATCTTATTCTATCAATTCTTTTTCACTAATTAGTGAGAATATATCCATAAAGAGAAACAACTCTCACCTGTGTGCATACCCTGAGGAGTGGTTTATATAGGAAAGGCAGGACAAAAGCTTGATTATTGCAAACTGGGGCATTTTTAGGATGAAAGGGGGCCCAGTTCACAATGATGCCAGAGCAAAATGCATAAACTTGGTAAGTTCTGAGCAAGATAGAACATATAGCTACTATATACATAATTCATTGTTAATTTATAAAAGCACATACACATACCTTTTCCTTCCCTCCAGCACACAGCACGTATATGATGGGAATAAAAAATATTCAGACATCCCTATTTTGTGGTCTCTGCCCTTACGGAGATTTCTGAGAGACATACTAAGACAGAAGTACACTCAGAGCTTTAGGGGCCAAAATAACAGAGAGTTGGGTTGCTGTAAATGGTGCTGTCCATATTCTATTTATTAGAATTCAGGCACATGTTCCCCTCTCCTAACAAAGGGAGGCTGGGAAATATTCTGGCTATTTGCCCAGAAGGAAGTTGTAATAGGGTTGATATACAATTAGGCAAATTATGCAGCATGCTCTTTTTGTGGAGTAAGAAAATGAATTTTGAATATATGGAATTTATTATAAGACATCCATATGCATGTGTACATGAAAATTCATGATAATATTAGTTTCAGTGTTTTTTTCAGGCAGAATTCAGACACATAGTTTGTAAAGTTTAATTACATAACCTCATCCTTAAAAGGGCTAGGGTTATCATGGTAACCAGGAATATGATCTTGGTAATCTGGCAGGTCCATACATAAATTAATTTGATAATTAAAATAAAAGCTTAAAATGAAGCAAAAATAGTTTTGTTAGCTTGGAGTCCCACAATTTTCTATTTTACTTGGTTGACATGGATAATTTCTTTCTCGTAGGTCTGTTTTTGTGTTTAAATCAGAGGTGGTTTTCTTTCAGACTTAAATATATACCTACCAGTTTCAAATTTCCAACACTATATCACAAAACACTTAACATGACTGAACTTCAGTTAGAGTCGCCTTTAGCCACTAAATCATTAGAATCTATGCAGTAAAAGGATGTGGGGATGTGGCTTCTAATTTCAGCTAAACTAGCTGGGTGGATCATTCATCTTATTTGAAATTGGAGCTATATAAAGTAATTATTACAAGTGTATTCTATCAACATGATTTTATCTTCTTGTAAAATTTTATCAAGAAATGGGTATTGTAGATTTGATGTGATTTCATCTCAGAGAAGAAGCAAGGGAAAGAAGGGCATTGATTGCTAAATGAAGTCTCACCACCTAGAAGCTATGGTCCATTCTCACAATGATGATAGTGTTCCAGTTTCTACGCTCCAGCTGGAACACAGAAATTATTA
This sequence comes from Mirounga leonina, assembly GCF_011800145.1. NCBI lineage: Eukaryota > Metazoa > Chordata > Mammalia > Carnivora > Phocidae > Mirounga > Mirounga leonina. The sequence goes on along the minus strand of NW_023270320.1, from coordinate 22,039,295 downwards.
CAGACCTGGGAATATATCTCAGCTTAAAATAGATTGATATTTAACTGCATGTGGGGATAGCAATAAATCATGCTAGATCAAAGGTCCACAAGTTAATAGCTAAAAAAAGATTGGAGTATTTTCTTTCATTTTAGACTAAACTCTCCCGAGTATATGCAGTATAATAGAAGCAGATAACTAGGTCCATATACAAATTGTATTGTGTTTTACATCCAGACTCTGAAACCCCTGCTCAACATTTCCCTTCAGGTCCAATTCATGAACCTGACACTTATAAATTTAAGAATCAAATTGCAGATCATTTTAAGCTGCATGTTAGGTTGAATTGTGAACTCATAGTAAATGGAGATTTTCAGTACACATTTGTTCATACAGGAGAAAATAGAATGAGGCTTTTTGCCATTTGATTTAAAAGGAAATAAAATATTATAGGATTGATTTGAAGATGCAAACTGATTTTAAATGAATATTCGTCTTCTTTTCCCATTGACACACATGTAACTTGGTTAGGTGATAATGATTCATGAGATTTTAAACATTTCCTTAAAAAATAATCTGTATGTAATTTGATACTTGGAATTTCTCAGAAAGCTTATATTTTGGCTTTTTCACTCATAGAGGGAGATGGAAAACTAAGACCATAATAAAGTAATTAATCAAATTAAATATAATGCTTTTAATTCCCCACATCCCTCTGCGCTCATAGACACAGACCATGTCTGTGAGGACTCTAGAACAATGCTCTGTCTTTACAAAGGAGAAAACATTACATACACTGCTTAAAAGTCTGTAAAATCAATTCTAGTACCCCTACATAAATTGAGGACCTGGGCTATATTAAGAAATGCTATTAAAATAATTATATTTTAAATTATTAAACCCGGTTTTGATCTAGCTCCCAAGTTATCTTAGAGCCAAATATGAATTTGTTTCTAAGGTAGAGATTATCTAGGGTAGAGGATATCTAAAACACTCTCAAAATTATATATTTGCCACCCTCACTTTTTTAGTGACAATTTTAATCAAGTATGGAAGTCTGAGTAGTTTTCCCAAATTATTTAACCAGATAATTCCTAATTTTATAGGAAAAGCAGAAGTCAGTTTATCCTAGAATTTTTGTGCATCATATAAATAATAAATGGATAGAAGTTTCTAAGGAGTTTATCATGGCTCACTTACTCCTCCATAATCAACTAAATGGCTTGTTGTATCCAAAATACACAAGAAATATATTACCTGACAGAAAATTATTTATTAAGTGGACAAGAGAGCCTTGTACTGCAGGACCAATCTCCTTAAAGAAATGTTAGCTAAACTGCAGTGTTGGCAAAGTATATTGAAGAATAAAGCAAAACTGTATTGGTAATTTGAATGATTTCTCATAGTTGTATTTACGAAATAATCTTTGTCATTTTTTTAGTATGGTGATTTACTAAAGAATTCTTATGCTTTTTGCATGGGCAGAGTTTGGATAGTGAAGAGAAAGGGATAACCCATTCCACATAAAAGGAATTGCATGTGAAAACCCATGTCAGGGCTTTGTAGGGCACATTGAGGCCATGATTAGTAGGTCTCTGTGTTGGAAGGAAGCCTCAGTTTATAAGAATAAAGAAAAATGCACGTTAAAATTCTGTAATACCACTTACAGGTTATGGAATTTATCTTTAAGAAGAAAGGACCCATGGAAATACTTGAGCCTGGTAATAAGATGAGAATGAGGTTTGTAGAAGATTAATCTCGCAGTTGTATGCAAATTGTGCTGGATTAGAAGAGACTGGAAACTGGGAGATTAGTAATATATTTTTACTATAAAAATAATGATACAAGCCTATTGTATTGGTCATAGGAATAAAATTAATGGACTAAATGTTAAGAAATACAATTAAGGAAGACAATGCTTAATGACTGACTGGAGTTTAAATTTGGAGTTGAGAACTCCAAAATATTTATTAAGCTTCTGTTATTAGGAAAAGTACAGTGTTGTGGACAGAAATAATTGTAGTAGACAGAAAATGTTAAGAAATGAAATAGGAGCAATTAAACACGTGGGTCGTGAAGAAAAAAACTGTGGTTCATACCTTGTCTCAACCCTTCACTGCTGAGGAACGCAGAGCAAATGGTACAGTTTTTATAAGGTTCTTCTTAAAACTACAGAATGGCATAATACTCCTGGAGCACCTGGGTGGCTCAGTGGGTTAAGTGTCTGCCTTTGGCTCAGGTTATGATCCCGGGGTCCTGGGATCAAGCCCCATGTCAGGCTCCCTGCTGAGCAGGGAGCCTGCCTTTCCCTCTCCCCACCCCCTGCTCATGCTCTCTCTCTCTCTCTCAAATAAATAAATAAATAAATAAATAAATAAATAAATAAATAAATAAAATCTATAAAAAATGGAATCATAACAGTGCCTACCTGTTAGGTTTATTGTGAAGTTTACTGCTTATTAACAAAGACAGTCCATGTGAAGTGCTTGGCACATGACATCTCAATAAATGTTAATAACAATTGCTATTGCTATTGTGGTGGTGGTTATTATTGTGTTTTAGGAGACCAGGGAGATAATCCATTAAGGGAAGAATTGGGGTATGATTTAAGATATATTCATCCTACTGAATAGTCACATAGGCTGCTGGAGATACACGCTTATAGTTCAGGGATAGTTCACAACTTGAGATGTGGAACTCAGAATAAAATGGGGTAAAAGTTCACATTATGGAATCAGCTTCCTTTTACTAGGATGAGGTAAAATGAAGACAGGAGAAGTCAAATTTCAATCTTTCTTCACAAAAGAACTGGTTAAACCACAACCACACACCAGAAATTATACGACCAACTCTTAGGAAAACAGTCTAGAAACCCAGGTGCCAATGCAGCAAAAGTCCTTCCTTGAAGAGGTCAAGATGCTACCCCAAGGTATTAGGGTTTCCCAAATAGTTTTCTGCAGAGCACTCATTCCTCCAGATATTTCATTTAGAAAGTTTTCTTATCTAATGTATATTAGAAGCCTATTAAGAGATCTGAAAAGTCCTGTAGGAATCTTGCTTACTTTACTTGAGCCAGAATTCCCAGTTATTCAAAGAAATCCCCCCCCCTTCCCTATCCTATCTAATAACAGTCTGAGGTATTTGTGTTCTAAGGGACAGACATACTATATTTATTGGTCAGAATCTTTTCCAACCCAGATAGCCTTTTTGTGTAGGGAGAGAGCAGCTCATTTTATATTTCACACGAAGTAGATAAATTCCTCAAAAATCCTCAGGAACCAAGGAAAGAACAAGAAAAACACATGGAGAAATTTTCAGAATGAAAGAACATTCTACTATTCACTCAGCTCTAATCACACTGATATAGGAATATATATATAAAGACAATAGAGATAAAGGGCCTTCATGTTGCTCAAAATAATAACCACTTTCAAAACTCTTTGGGTTACATACCTTAGAATAACACAAATTCTACATTAGATGAATTGTTTCATAAAAATATTATAAAATTTTACACAAGCATAAAATTTCGCATTACCTTTGGAAACACAAAGTAGTCTGGTATTGCTCTGACAGTCCGACCTCAAATGATAGTACAAGATAGTCATCAACAGTTTTAGTTTGTGTTTGCATTTCCTAGTGAATTTTCAACACATCAGCTTTTTTAAAAAGATTTTATTTATTTATTTGAGAGAGAGAGAGAAAGCACGAGTGGGGTGAGGGGCAGAGGAAGAAGCAGGCTCTCTGCTGCTGCTCAGCAGGGAGCCTGATGTGGGGCTCGATCCCAGGACCCTGTGATCATGACCTGAGCTGAAGGCAGATGCTTAGCCAGCTGAGCCACCCAGGCAACCCTTAACGCATCGGCTTATGTTATTTCAGGTGTGTGTGTGTGTGCATGTGTGTGTCTGTGTGTATGTCTATGTGTGTTAGGTGCCTAGCCTATAATAAGCAATAAAATGGTAGTAGCCATTCTTCTGAAAGCTGATAAAGATGTTAGAAGCATATAGTTATAATGTCAAGACCACTTGGAAAACACAATATTTTGTCCTTACCCAATTTATTCTCGAATGTTGTCAAGATGCCAATTTGGAAGTTGTAAGGAACTAAAGCAATACATTTTTGTACAAGAAGTTCAGCTAAAATGTTGTAAGACTTATTTGAATATCAGACACATAGACTGGTTTCAGTAGTATCTGATGTTATTGATAACTATATGTTTAGATTGATAGATTGTTTCACTGTTATTCTGAACATTTCCATAGATCAAGTTGTCTATGTGACTAGAGTTTGGGGAAATGAAGACTCTGACAGTATTTGCTAGATTATGTAATCTGACACTCTTTGGCTCAATAAGGCCTCATATGCCTCAAGTAAACCAGTTGAAATCACTGAAGAAATCATGTTCAAAAGACCATGTTTTAAAAGATGTACTACAAAGTTTTCTGCTACCATTTACATGGTAGAATACAAATAGATAGCTTTTAAGTAGGAGTGTTATGATTACATTTATGAAAATCATACTGGTGCAGTGAGGGGGGTGATTAATATGGGGAAAGATTAGAGGCATGCCAAACTAAGGTAAGAATGTGATCCTGGCTTTCTAGGTGATTTAAAGTAATGAAAACTAATAAGGCTTATATAAAACTGATGCTTACTAAACAGAACATCTACAGACAAGCCTGGTAATTTAATTAAAAAGAAGTAAGTTTTATCAGATAAAAGATATCTGGCTAAAAGTAATAGAAAAATGAACTCAAATTAACTTAAATAGTGTACTTATAATGTATTAGCTCACAAAACAATAGGTCCAGAGGCAGAGTAAGTCTTGGCATTGTATTGCCAGTGTTCTTCACTTCTCTGAATTCTCTTGGCTCTATTCTTTCTTCAATTTGTCTCATTTTCAATCTGATAGTAAAATGGCTGAAGCAACTCCAAGAACCACATCCAGACATAGCAGAGGTATAAAGGGACCATCATTTTTAGAATCCATTTGTTATGACTGAGAAAACCTTTGTAAAAGCCTTCACTCCTATCTTCCTTGTTTGTCTTTAAGTTTCATTGACCAGAAATGAGTTAGTGAGTTTTATGTCCACCCCTATCAGAGACACCGACAAAAATAATGGAATTATAATGATTGGCTTTGACCAAGAAGAATGTGTCCATGAGCTGTGAAAAGGGTGCCACTCTCTGAGGGTAGGTAACTGAAAAAATGGAGTTCTGTTTAGCATGGAAGGAAGAAAAAATGTTGAGTAGTAAACCAACAACGTCTGCTATCTACTGTCATGAAAAGTCAACTAATACATATCAGTATTGGAAGGGGTGGAAAGCGGAATATTCCTCCCTACTAGCTTCTGATGATTTCCAGAACTCTATTATTCTAAGGCCATATTTCCTATCATATCTTTACATCTACATATTTCTTTGAGTAATTACAGAACATTTTCCTCCTCCTCCCTTTTAAAAATTTCTACATGGGCTCCTGGCTTGGCTCAGTTGGTTAAGTGTCCGACTTGATTTTGGCTCACGTCATTATCTCAGGTTTGTGGGATCAAGCCTCTTATGAGACCCTGGTGGTGTGCAAATGATGGCTATTTAATTGGGTTCTGTCTGAAATTGAAGTTGACATATAAACAGTCTAGTGGTTTTTCAAGTTGCTGAGGATTTGGTTCTTCTTCTACTTTTTCTCAGTAATTATCTTTACCTTCAATCCACTACTTTCTGTGACATAAATTCTAAACATGTCCTATTAAATGAAAAATAGTGAATGCGCTTGAAATTAATCTTATTTGATAAAATTACCAGTGAATGCACATAGAGCTTAAGAACATTGGTAATACACATTAAGATTTATAATGCTATTCTCAGCAATTACAAATGCTGTGTTCCTCTTAAATATGCACTAAAAGCATTGTGAATATATAATTTTTTTGACATTTCAGCTTCCATCATAGAATAATTAAACAATAAAATGAAGATTATATGATTCTTTAAGATAACACAATAATACCTGAATATGACCCACATAAAATAATTCAATTGGAAGGAAACAATAGTAAATTGAACAAAATCAATGACATCAATAACAAAATATGATTTGGGGAATTACAAGAAAACTTAGTTAAGACTGACAACTTGAGGGTCACCAGGAGGCTCAGTCCATTAGGCATCCAACTTCTAATTTTGGCTCATGTCATGATCTCAGGGTCATGAGATCCAGCCCCACATTGGGCTCTCTGCTGGGCATGGATTAGGATTCTCCCTCTTCTTCTCCCTCTGCCCTTCCCCCCACTACTCTACCTCTTTCTCTTGCTCAAAAAAATTAAATAAAAATAAATAAAATAAATTATTAAAAAAAGACAGGTGGGGATAGAAGACAAAGAAAGGAAGGAAGGGGAAAGAGAAGGACTAGATGGAGGAAGGGAGAGAAGGATGGAGGAAGGAAGGAAGAAATTTACTTTGGTTATATGTCCTAATTTAATTGTGAAAGTGCCCTAGCACATAAAGTTTGATATAAGGCTTCACCAAATTATTTGTATATATTTTGTTGTCAGAGCCTACAAATATATCGTATGCTTGGAATCAGTCAATCAATCAATCAATCAATAATATAGTTTACCCCAAAATTATCCATTGCAACCATATTCCCTAATATTTGATTGAAGTTCCATGTTAGAAATGAATGACTCTTGGGGCTCCTGGGTGGCTCAGTCAGTTAAGTGGCCAACTCTTGGTTTCAGCTCAGGTCATGATTTCGTGTCATGAGATCAAGCCCCACTCAGTGTGGAGTCTGCTTGAGATTCTCTCTCCCTCTCCTTACCTCTGTCTTTGTCTCTCTAAAATAAATAAATAAAATCTTAAAAAAAAAAGAAAGAAATGAATGACCTTTGAAAAAGCCACTATGATGGTTTTTACACTGAATATTGGGACCTTTCAAAAATAATAAAAGTATTCATCTAGGGGTGCCTGGGTGGCTCAGTCCATTAAGCGTCTGCCTTCGGCTCAGGTCATGATCCCAGGGTCCTGGGATCGAGTCCCCAATTGGGCTCCCTGCTCCGCGGGAAGCCTGCTTCTCCTTCTCCCACTCCCCCTGCTTGTGTTCCCTCTCTCACTGTGTCTCTCTCTGTCAAATAAATAAATCTTTAGAAAAAAAAGTATTCATCTAATTAAAAAAGAAAGAAATGAATGACTCAAATATCCATAGTAAAAGTTACAGAGAATGAGGAGAAAAGAGATACCACCTAATGTGCCAGTTTCATGATTACTGTCAAATAAAATTATAGGATAAGCAACTGATTACAAAATACAAATATTCTGAGAAAGCAAAACATCAATTAATTATTTGTTATTTTTCTTTTTTCAGTCTTTTTAATTAATGGATTCCTCCAGTGGCTTTAACAGTCACTGAGAGAGTCACAACTCTCACTTCTATCAAGCCTCAACCTACTATGGGATTTTGCTAACTTCCAAGAGATTGGATATTGAGAAGACAAAAAAAGAGAAGCCTATAAAGAATAATGAAAGAGAAGGACATAGAATTCATGTGAACTTTCATACTTTAAAGACCTGTCCAGATCATTAAAAGAGCAGGTTTTCTGCCAAGATTTTTTTTAACTTTTTCAAAGTAATCCATGCTACAAAGGCTGAACCCAGCTGAAACTGTATGGTTGACAATTTTAAAAAATTGTTTCAGTAGAGACAAGTAAATAAAACATCTGAAACACCTTGTAGGAGATTTTTCCTTTGTCTGAAAGATGGCACTACCAGAAAATATTTGATCTACAGTGTCAGAGGGATTCCTGGAATGTTGTTAATAAATCAATCATGAGGGCAAGATAAGAGCCTTGAATTCACTTTATTAGATTAATTATCACTCTGAAAAACAGTTACTGCCCAATTTGTGAGCTCATAAAAATCTCCTTTGTAAAGAAAGAAGACTGTGTTGGGCACTAACTATTGGTCTATTGTAGCAAGGGTGCTTTATTTTTTTACCTGAAAAACAGAAATAAGAAGCAAGTTAACTGCTCGTTGCCTCTCAGATAATCCCTACTTTGAAGTCACAGACCATGACCTAGATAAAACACCTAAAACACTCTCTTAACAGAATAGAGGGAGACCATTGCCTGGAGGAAAAGGAGATTACCTGCATGCACATCAGACAGGACATTGGAGCACAGACCCAAATACCATATAAATCCAAACCATTTTCAATCAATACTAGGGCATTCAGTAAATACTCTATGATCTCAGGGTAAAACAAAGTTTAGAATTTATTGCCTCATGGGCAGAAACCATATTTTCCAATAGAAATTATATTTTCTCAAGCAGGCGAGATTCGCTTGGATAACCACAGAAGCCTTATACTCACTCTAGAGCACAAAATAAATATATGTCGGTCCGAATATTTGGCCTAGGTGAGGGAATCTGGGCATACTTCTCAGGCAATCCTATTGCCATACTATTTATCTTACTTAGGGCAGTTTGGGGCTCAGGGGTGTACAACAGGCAGCCAGTTAAATAGAGATTAGTGTGCTTATTGAGCAATAATTCAAATCCAAGTGAACCTCAACCCTTAAAAGCTGCTCAAGCACCACCAAAATAATTCCATCTTTCCTGTTCTGGTCCATTGTTCAATTTCAGGCAGGAGAAAGAAACCTGAATTGCCAGAACATTCATATTGAAAAATGTGAATTGATTTGAGTTTTCAGATATACCAACCAAGACTTTTCTGTGTAATATTTTAATGTTCTTTGTATCAGTATAATATCTACCGTCTGTAGAAATCCTTCCCATGAGGCTTGAAAAATATTGTGCATATTCACAGTAACTATATTAAGAAGAGTTGATACTACTTGACAGGGCCAGGCTTGTCCCTGGCACTTGGAGATTTCATACCATTTAAGAAACTCAGCCAGACATATAGTTCAAAGTCCTTCTCCAAAAGAGTGGTAAAGTAAAGCAAAAGTAGACTCTTATGCTTAGGTATCTGCACTTCAGGAAGGGGTCAATGGAGACTTGACATTTCAGCCTGGTTAACCCATGCATCAAGAGCCAGAAGCAAACGGGCAGAATACCATTTCTCAAAACTTTCCATTGTGTCTTGTTGCAACCATACAATATTCAGTAAATGCCCTTTAGATGCCATGTTATATTTTGGTGTGGAATAATGAAAACAAGCATTATAGCCTCAAACCTACAATAGAAAGAACAGCTAACACACTTGGCAGGAGTCCTGCCTGGGAGCACAAGAGGGTATAATATTTGGCTTTGAAAACATGTGAATGGGATTTTTACCTTGTCTAGGTAAAAGGAACAGTAAACTGCACACCAAGCACCATCCACAATGAGCACTTAACTGATTTCACTTGTAAAAAAATTGGTAAATGTATATGGCACAAAGAAGAGCTTGATACATCAATCCTCCAATATTTCAATGTGATACATATACAGAATAATTATAGTTGGCATACTGAAAATAATCTTGATTTAGAGAGCACATGGTCATTGTTTTAAAGACATTTCATAAAACATTCTTTCAGAGATTACTTTTGACTCATTTGAGTTATTTACATTTTACTAAGGTAGGATGTATATGTTTCTTTTATCATGGGCATGGTAAAAGTGATTTCTCTCCTTATATGTAAATTACATAAGCTTATTTTTACCCTGAAATTATTATTCTGGTGGCATATTTTGTAAAATAGAGGTTCAGAAAGATGATGTAATTAGAACTCAAGTGGCATCAGGAAAATACTGAGCAGAGAAAAGCAGAACTGAATTCCAAACATATTGGAACATATCCAAACATCATAATCTAATTGATTAGGCAAAGGCCTGAGATTTCTCAAGTGGAAGAAGGCAAGAGTGTATTAATTTTACTAATAAAAATTGCAGAATAGAGGGTCTTAAAATGGCTCAAACTGATGAATCAGCCAACAGGGGAAAAAGGATAGGTAGGATACAAATCAATGCTGAGACACAGAGCCTAAGATCCAAGAGAGATCCTGGTCAATATATAATTGGTAAGGATCAAGAAAGATAGGACTGCAGGCTCAGGGTGATATGATGGCTATCATTAAGGATATGTTCTCTGAAATTCTAAGCCTGTAAATAAATATTCAGTTATTATTGAAACAAAACTAGAGAAGCTGGGTACATCTATAAAAATTATTGAAAACAGAAATAAGATAAATAATTGATTAAAAAATATGAAATAGGACAAGAACTTGGTTTCTCTCAAGCTAAATGGAGTCATGGCAGATGGAATCATTGCAATGTGAATCAAGTGACCACTTTCCAAGTTTCCCTATATCCTTTCTGCTTTATAAAAGTCAAGATTCCCCCCCCTTCATTTCTCCCTTCCCGCTATCTTATTTTTTTTTAACATATAATGTATTATTTGTTTCAGAGGTACAGGTCTGTGATTCAACAGTCTTACACAATACATATTATAATTTCTAATAGATCTATTGGCAACTTGAATCATACACAGTATAATAGTTACTTTATCTTTATGTCATCTCACAAAGCTTAGTCCTAGACATTACAAAATATTTTTAGTTCTATTGCAACAAATGTTGTTATGCACTAAACTCAAACAAGGAAAAGGGAAAAATATTTTTATTCTATTAGTTTTTGCTTTTTCCATTTACTTCTTTAAAAAGATTCATTTATTAATTTGAGAGAGAGAGAGAGAGAGAGAGAATGGGGGGGGAGGGGCAGAGGGAGAGAGAGAATCTCCAGCAGACTCCCCATTCAGTGGGGAGCCTGACAGACACACGGCCCAATCCCAGGACCCTGAGATAATGACCTGAGCCAAAACCAAAAGTCAGATGCTTAATGGACTGAGCCACCCAGGCACCCCTCCATTTACTTTTTCTAAGTCCTGAACTCATTAGAATTAACTCCTTGCAACATAACCTTAGTTTGTACTGTAGTTCAATAATTCACATTGTGAAAAAAATTAAAATAGGGCACACATTTTTTTTAGGATTTTATTTATTTGAGAGAGAGAGAGAGAGCATGAGTGGGGGGCAGGGAGAGGGAGAAGCAGGCTCCTCACTAAGCAGGGAGCCCGATGTGGGGCTTGATCCCAGGACCCTGAGATCAGGACCTGAGCTGAAGGCAGACTCTTAACCGACTGAGCCACCCAGGCGCCCAGGGCACACATCTTTTATTTCAGTTTTCTGTTTGTGTTGATTAAACATAGCATTAGGCTCAGACATTTGCCCTTGGGTTAACATTGAAGGTTTTTTGTTTTGTTTTGTTTTGTTTTGTTTTAATATCGTAGGGAAATCCCTCCTTCCATATATTTGTCAGAAATGACATAACTCTCTACTCTATAGCCTCTATTTTTAAAGAGTTTGATAAGGACAATATAAATAAATATTTGGATTTCACAAATGAAATTTCTGTTTGCCTAGGGATTTAAAGCCAAGTTAGAACAGATTTATGACAATATAAGAATAAACTTGAGGGAATCTATAACTACTGAGGTATTATAAGGGAACTATTTCAATGAGGCAGTTAGGACGTGGTAACCTTGGAGAATTACATATTTTACTTATTTCTAAAATGTTTTACTATTTTATCTCAATAATTAGGAAAAATCATAAGGACAGCAAAGAATGAACTAATATTAAGCCCTCTTCTATTGTACTTTATCTAAAGTTTAGAGTTAACATATAGGATTAAAGTCTAGTTTTGGATCAAACAACTTCATTTTCCATTAAGAGTAATATGTTTTCTATCTGAAGAGCAGATATCTGCAATCTAATTGCTTCAAACTAAAGAATCTTTAAATTAGCACAGAAGGAATCTGAGCAGATAATTTTGACAAAAAATTTGAAGAATTTATAATCAGCACTAACACCTTCAGCAATTATTTACTCTCAAAATGTTAAACTCAATTTGGAAAAATGTTTTCATTTAATTCAAAATATATTGCTGGATGCTTACTATGTGCTGCATGCTCTTCTACTATTTTATGTGACAGGGGGTACATTAGTAAATAAGCCAGACCAAAAGCCTTGCCTCCTGGAACTTATCTTCTAACAAGAGGAAGAAGAAACAAATAAACACAAAAAGTAGTTAAAGTAGGGGCACCTGGGTGGCTCAGTCGGTTAAGCGCCCAACTCTTAATTTTGGCTCAGGTCATGATCTCAGGGTCCTGGGATGGAGCCCTGCATCAGGCTTCCTGCTCAGTAGGGAGTCTGCTTGTCTCCCTCTCCCTCTGCTCCTCTCCCCTTCACCTTCTCTGCTCACTCTCTTTCTCTAAAATCAATGAGTAAATCTTAAAAAAAATAAGTAAAGTATGTTATAGGTTCTAAGGCTATAATACTTTAAGAAAAAGCACAGTAACAGGACGTTACAGTGTGGAGAGTGTACAAGTTGCAATTTTAAATAGGGCAGGGGTCAGATTAGACATCACTGTGGAGGTGAAATCTGAGCAGATTTAAAAGATGTAAGCAAGTTAGCCAGATGGGTATCTGCGGGAAGAGAATTTCAGAAAGAGGAAATAGGTATGAGAAAGCCTTAAGGTGGGAGCATGCGGTGTGAGTTTCAGGACAGTAAATCACCGGCAGGTGTCAGTACAGTGAAAGAACATGGCTAGAGTAGCAGAGGTGGGAACCGGTCAGAAGGGCAAGGAATATATCTGTAAGACATTTTAGGATGAGAAAAACCATTCAAACAGAAAATCTTCCAACACTTACATAGATAAATTTTAGTTTGTTTTTCTTTAATGTCACTTTTGTTGAAAAGAAATCTCTGACACCAAAAGATAAATGAGGCTAATATATCATTATGTGTTGGTTAGTTTTTCTCCACATGAAGCATGAACAGGAAGAATAAAAATGGCATGTTAACTTATTTTTATTTCCATCAGAAATAATTTTCCATGAGAAAACTGATAAGAAATTGGTCCATTTCCATCAGAAATAATTTTCCATGAGAAAACTGATAAGAAATTGGTCCTTCCCGCATTCAAAGTCTAGGCGGAGAAAAAAGTAAGACAGAATAGGGATTCCTGAATATAATAAAATCTATTTCCCTCCTGTTTACAAGCATCCCTTGTCATCTGAATGCAAATTTGGATCATGTACTTTATATGTCAATGATTCCACATTTTTTTCACAACCCAAATCCAATCCATAAGAATAATATGTTCTTAAATATTTTGTTCAGAAATAAGTGACATCTAACACAAGCAATGACAAATGTCTCCTTTAACCTTGAATCAAATGACAGTAAATGCCAACCAGGCACTTAGAAGAAGCTATTCCATTTTGTGTATTTCTTTAGAGTATCTTTCCTTTAAATGTAGCTATTTCTCTGGCAGCTTAGCCACATACCAGATTTGAAATGGTTGTGTTCAGTCATTTTCATTACTGGTGCACCTATTCCTTCATAATTCAAAAATAACTGAAAGGATTATTTTTTCTCAGAGCTTTCCAAAAGAAACATCTTATCACTTAGATGAAGTGTGGAAAAGTTGAATTCTAAAGCCAAAAGGGGAATGAATGTCCAAAGGACTGAAAACATAGGATTATAAAAGGCAACTGGAATCCACATTTTTTTAAATCGTGTTTGCAACTATAAACATTACATTTAACACCCCATTTTTATTTCCTGGTCTTATTGTTATATCCAAACCTATGCTGTTGAAACATATATTAAGAAGTCAATCCATTTTTTTTTCTGGCAAAATTTATGAAAAATAAAAGAAAGTAGAAGCATAATCTAAGGAAAATTTGGAATGTAAAAAATCAGTCATTTTTTCCCCTACAGAGTAGACAAACTATTCATGAAATAATTTACTCTTATTTCATACACACAGATTCTAATGATATAGTAAAATTGCTTTTAGAGACCATTTTCATTTCATCTGAAGGGTACTCTTTTTGATATGTGGTACTGTGACAGCAAAGATAAAGTGCTAAGTGTTAGCGATCTCATCTGCAATTCAAGATTTACTATCCTATTCAAATCAATCGTAATATAATATTGACAGAAAGAGGGAGACCCTCTCAATATGTCTCAATATATCTCCCTCAGGGCAGATTTAGTCCCCTAAAATTTTTAATGTGTGGCCTCTTAATAAACATAGATTCTTTCTCACAGAACAGCGTCTGCAGTACTTTTGTTATGACTTTTAGTGACACTTACGTCGGAGTTATTTCAGCTTCTTCCATAACAAATATATCATCAATTTTGTCCTCATCAAGGAAGATGGGAGTCCCAGTGGGTCCAATTATAGAGAAGTTTGCCATGTTCTCTCAATTCCTGTTTCTTTCCCCATTATGATACAATTTCAAGGGATCTTGTGAAATGAACCATGACATGGCAAAGGCTGGGCTGGCCTTATGGATGGGCAAGTAGAAATGGAAATTAAGTAGAGAAAGGAAAAAGGAGACCATCTTGTGCTTAAAGGTCACACAATTACCTTATCATGCTATTTCACACTCAAAATTTAATTTAGATTTCTTAAAATGTCTACCTCAAGGGTGCCTATAAAAATCAAATACCACTGAGTGTTAGGAACATAAAGTTAGAATAATTTTTTCTCAAATGGTTCCTAGAAGAGTCTGCTGGAATAGAACAGAACAATTTACATCTTGATAGGGCTGGGGAAGGCTTCCCGTGGTGCTGCTACCTACAGATACACAAGAGTCTTCAGGAGAAAAGTTATGCTGGAAATAGATGCACTGAAGGGAAGGCAAACTGCACTCATGCCAACATTTTGCCTGAGTCCCCAAGTGTGGGCCACCAAAAGCAAGCCTCTTTCATTCAACCCCAGCTACTACTAACGGACAAAATAAACATGATTCTAGTGAAACATAAAGGATGCAGATTGTCTATCCTTAAGAAATTCTCAAGTCATCATTTTCCGAGCCAAAACACGGCTGGAAGTCACTTATTCACTTACTCATTCATGCTTGTATTCAAATGTTAATATGTTGAATATGCCAGAAATTGTGGGCAGCACTCTGAAAGATACAGAATGGAAGAGAACATGGCCATTTTGCTCAAGGAACTCACAGTCCAGTGGGAGAGATAAAGCCAAAAAAAATTATTGTAAAAATAGAAGGTGATGGAGAGAGGTTAAAAATGCTCTAAAGAGTGCATAATTTGAAGGAGGAATCTTTGACTAAGAAAGTGAAAAGGAAGAATTTTTCCTCCATGAAGAATTTTTTCATGGGGGGCAGTAGCATTTCAAGTGGCTGTGAAGCCAGACAGTTTCAACGGACAACATTGTTAACAGCAACACTCACTACATATTGACTGAATACATAAATCAATAGTGTAGAGTAGAAAGTGTATTGGATTAGTATCAATGATGTGGTGTATACCTCCATTTCTGCTATCTTCTCTTGGGCAAACTATTAAGATTTTTGAGCCTCAGCTTCCCCATCTGCAAAGTATGAGGATTAGATTAAATTGTCTTTAAATTTTTTTTCTACCACTATAATTCTATGAAAGCATGGAGTCCATGTTTGGTCAAGTTTCCTGTGGAGAAACTGACTACTCTTGATAGTATTCAGTAAAGTGACAGAATTCTACAGTAGGTATTATGGTTATCTTACCAACCTCCATTCTACCCTACCTCCCTTCCCCTCGTTTTGTGTAGCTGCCAGGAAGTTTGGGTGGCGTTTACTTTATCTCCAGCTTCAAGGGCACTTCCTGCCTTCCCACTACTCTTGACTAGGAAGATTATCTTGTCATTCATCATGTAACTCCATCTAAAACTAGGACTGGGCACAAATCAGTTCAAAGCTGACCAACGAGACCAAACTTGGACATTTATTCAACAGTTGAGAACAGTGGTCATTTTTCTCAAACTGGATACACAAAGAAGCTGACAGTCCTCACATGACCATAAGAATAGCATCTTGAGGAAAAGATGACAGGCAAGAGGTGGAGATGCAAAGACATCAGGTGACATGAAAACAGAGCTCTGCTTACACACTGACTAAAGTTCATCAGTCCTTGGACTTGTTCATTACTTGTTCATCTGTGAGCTAATAAACCCCCTTCACAGTTTAAGGCATCTGAGTTTTGTTTTCTGTATCTAACAAACCACTGTTCTAAACCACTTTTTACATTTTTTTAATAAAGGTATTTTTTTCTAAACCAATTTTACTAAACAAATTAAGTAGTAAACCATACATTCACACATACACATTCTCAACTTAGCTTACACAAACTTATCTGACAAAATTTCTGTCAAAAAGCCTATGACTTTCTCTCTCTGAAGGGGAAAGCAGTTAACTGTATAGGAGGGCTTTAACCAGAGAAAGCATTTAAAAAGGATGAAAAGAAGAAAATGCCTATTCTCTGGAGGCTTTCCATCATTCAGGTATAATTTTAGTCCAGGATATTTTTGGTATTATCCTTACTTCCATCCCTTTAAAACTTGAACCCCAACTCTTTTCCTAGAGAGTGCCAGTGTTTTCAAGAATTGAAAAGAAGAAGGAGTACCCTTTGTAATCAGCATACATTACATCCTTAGTTTTTGATGTAGTGTTCCATGATTCATTGTTTGCGTATAACACCCAGTGCTCCATGCAGAACGTGCCCTCTTTAATACCCATCACCAGGCTAAACCATCCTCCCACCCACCTCCCCTCTAGAACCCTCAGTTTGTTTTGGTAGTCATGTGGCTCACAGCTTTCTTCTACATGTGAGGCTCCTGATTCCCAAGAGGGGAATGGCCTTGCCTGAGATGGTCAGTGTCAGAGTGGGGACAGGATCTCAGGAGTATGTACACCCTCCGCCCCTGCCTCCTGAGCCGGATAGACTGTTCTTCATTTCAGCTGCAGAATGCTCTGATGCAGCTACGGAATCTGTGAACAGTGGATGCTGCCATCCAGGTACACACAAAAGTGTGCCAACTAACTCTTTTCTTTTAACTTCCCCAGTGTCAGTTTTCCAACTTCCATTTCACAGATTATAAAGAAGGCCTGAGAATCAAAGAACCCCAATTACTCGAACAAACATGGGTGGCTGCCATAGGACAAAATACAGGTCTCCAGACTCTAACCACATGCTCATTCCTCAATTCCATTCCATTATCCCTACTGAGTAAGCCACACACCTTGAATAAATGTTCCCCTAAATCTCTTGATGAACAAATCAGCTTTTGCTATTAGAGTCATGAAAATGTAGAATTTTGCACTGGGAAAGAACCCTAAACATCATTTAACTGAAAACTTTCCCCAATTAATTATGATGCCAGAATCCACTTGGCTAGGCCTATTCCTTCTTGAAGTAGAAGGTCATCTCCATTCTACATAATAGATGTCTTCCCTATTTTGTAGGGCTAGGTCCAACATCATGAAAATCTGAGCACTAAGAAAATAACTCTTGACAATATTTCCCTTACCATTTACCGTAATACTTTTATGTATCAAAAACAGAGAGAAATCTTTAGGGAAGGGCACCCTATTCTGCAACTATGTTACCATGGCATTTACTATATATAAATTACACAGAGATTATTGTATATAACTGCACATTGAAATATGGTTATATACGAAGTGTTACTTCTCTTGTCTATCATTATTTTTCCCTGACTGAATTTCCTTTAATGAGTGGCAGGAAGAAATTTCTGTGTCATATATTAGGATGTCATATATATGCTTGGTTTGGTGGAGAGTTTCAATCAAAGATTTAAATTGTCTAATGCAAATTTTCAGATGACCAAACAATACTTTCCTTATGACCAGAAATAAGTACTAAGTATCATAAGCTCTGAGACAGAAGTGCCCAACTGTATACAAATATAAGATATTCTGAAATATCTGTAGAGTTTTGAGAAATTAGTTACATATTCGGTTGACCTACCCATGTGGGCACTGGCCATGATAGAAAAGTCTTTTTTTGTTGGTTTAATTCTCTCTTCAGACTGTGATTATTAATAGATAATGGCTAATTGTTTTAGAATTTACTGAGGACCACAATCATATATTAGATAAAAATTGAAATAAACTGACGTCGTTACTCCAACTTTACTATTATAAGTCAGGAAGTTGAATGGTGTATTGGAGAAAGACTAGACATTAGTACCAGAAACCCTAGTTTTAATGTTTTTTAACTAATGCTTTGGGAAATTCACTGAAATATTTTGGCCCTCTCTTTCCTCATTTGTAAAAAGGGAATACTAGTATCTAATTCTAAGAATTTTTTTTTTTTGAGAATTAGAAGTAATATACATAAGTTAGTCAACAAATTATAAGTATTAGATGCTTGTGAACAAGAAATACTAGTTTTTCCTTTCACAGAGATAGTTTAATGAATCATAGGAAATCATACTACTCCAATCTTTAAAAGTCATGTCTATTTATATGCCACTTATAAAAACAGATTCTCTTTCACTTTTCCATTATTTTTTTTTAATTTAAATTCAATTAGCCAACATATAGTACTTAGTTTCAGATGCAGTGTTCAATAAATTATCAGTTGTGTGTAACACCCAGTGCTCATCATATCACATGCCCTCCTTAATGTCCAGCAGCCAATTACCCCATCCTCCCACCCACCTCCCCTCTAGCAACCCTGTTTGTTTCCTATAGTTAAGAGTCTCTCATGGTTTTTCTCCCACTCTGATTCAGTTTTCTCTCCAAGCAAAGGAAACAGTCAAAAAAACTAAAAGGCAACCTATGGAATGGGAGAAGATATTTGCAAATGACATATCTGATAAAGCATCTAGGATTGGGGGTGGAGCAAGATGGCGGAGGAGTAGGAGACCTGGATTTCGTCTGGTCTCAGGAAGTCAGCTGGATAGGGATCAAACCATTCTGAACACCTACAAACTCAACAGGAGATTGAAGAAAAGAATAGCAACAACTCTCTGAACAGAAAAGCGACCACTTTCTGGAAGGTAGGACGTGCAGAGAAGTGAAACTGAGGCGATATTCAGAAGGATAGACGGCAGGGTAGGGGGCCTCCTTCGGCCGCTTCTGGCAAGTGATAGAGCCGTGGAGCACAAAATCGGAACTTTTAGAAGTCGGCTCCGCTGAGGGACGTCGCTCCAGTGGCTAAGCGGGGGGTGGAACCCTCATGGGACAGTGTGGTCTCAGGACCCTCGGGGTCACAGAAAGACCGGGGGTGCCTGAGTGCGGCAGAGCTCCCAGGTATCGGAGCAGAGAAGCCGGCTACAGAGACGGAGCCGAGGCAGATCCGGGGAGACTCACCTTCCTCCCCCAGGAGGAACAGTGCGGGAGTGCACCACAGGGATCTGCTGAGTTTGGAGACTCCACAATGTGTCGGGTGCCAGAGATAGAAATGCACGGTCATAGGCCAGGTGAGCACGGAGTGCGGCCGGAGACCGGGGAGATGGGAGTGACTGACTGCTTTTCTCTGGGGGCGCACTGAGGAGCGGGGCCCCAAGTTCTTGGCTCCTCTGGGGCGGAGATTGGGAGGCTGCCATTTTCACTCTTGTCCTCCAAAGCTGGCTGGAAAGCTTGAAGGGAACAAAAGCTCCGGAGAGCAAACCCGAGCAGATTACTTAGCCCAGACGGCAAGGGCGGGGCAATTCCACCTCCAGCAAAGACATTTGGGAACCACGGCAACAGGCCCCTCCCCCAGAAGATCAGCGAGAACAGCCAGCCAAGACCAAGTTTACTGATCAATGAGAACGGCAGAACTCCAGCACTAGGGGAATAATGCACATAGAATCTATGGCTTTTTTACCATGATTCTTTAGTCTTTTATTTTTTATTTTTATTTTTTTTTAAAGATTTTATTTATTTATTTGAGAGAGAGAATGAAAGAGAGAGAGCACAAGAGGGGGGAGGGTCAGAGGGAGAAGCAGACTCCCTGCTGAGCAGGGAGCCCGATGCGGGACTCAATCCCGGGACTCCAGGATCATGACCTGAGCCGAAGGCAGTCGCTTAACCAACTGAGCCACCCTGGCTCCCCGATTCTTTAGTCTTTTAAAGTTAATGTTTTTTTAACTGTCTTTTTTTCTTTTTCCCTTTTTCAACCAGCATGTTATCAACATCTTATCAATCCCGTTTTTAAAAAAACATTTTTATTTTTCAATTTTAGAGTCATATTTTATCCCTTCATAGTAGTTAACCTTATTTTTGGCATATATATATATAGCTCTCTCTTTAAAATTTTGAGATACTTTCTTCTAACAGATAAAATATACCCTAAATCTCTAGTGTATGGTTTTGTTCTACTCTCCTGCCTGATCACATTCTCCCCTTTTGTTTTTTTTTTTTTTTTTAAATCCTCTTCTTTCTTTTTTCAAACAACTTTTTAACAATTCCTTTTATAAAATTTTTTATAATTTCATCTTTACAGTCATATTCCATCCCTTCATCATATCAACCCTTATTTTTGTACATATATAAGTTTTTCTTTCTTTAAATTTTTGGGAGGCACTTTCTTCTAACAGACCAAAATACACCCAAAATCTAGTGTGTGGCACTGATCTCTGCACCAGCCTGATCATATTTGATCATATTCTGTCTTTTTTTGTTTTGTTATCTTTTTGTTTGTTTTTATCTTTTTCTTTTAGTTGTTTTTTTTTTTTCTTTCTCTTTTTTCTTTCTTTCCCTTTCTTTTCCCCCTGCTTCAGGTCTTTTCTGATTTGTTTAGAGTATATTTTCTGGGAACATTACCCGATTAGCATTTTGTTCTCTCATTCATCTATTCTCCTCTGGACAAAATGACAAGATGGAAAAAATCACCTCAACAAAAAGAACAAGAGGTAGTACTGACTGCCAGGGAACTACTCAATACGGACATTAGTACGATGTTGGATCTAGAGTTCAGAATCATCACTTTAAAGATACTAGCTGGGCTTGAAAAAAGCATGGAAGTTATTAGAGAAACCCTTTCTGGAGAAATAAAAGAAATAAAATCTAATCAAGTCAAAATAAAAAAGGCTATTAATGAGGTGCAATAAAAAATAGGGGCACTAACTGCTAGGATAAATGAGGCAGAAGAGAGAATCAGTGATATAGAAGACCAAATGATGGAAAATAAAGAAGCTGAGAAAAAGAGATAAACAACTCACGAGGGCAGAATTTGAGAGATAAGCAATACCATAAGACAAAACAACATTAGAATAATGGGGATCCCAGAAGAAGAAGAAAGAGAGAGAGGGCCAGAAGGTATATTGGAGCAAATTATAGAAGAGACCTTCCCTAATTTGGGGAAGGAAACAGGCATCAAAATCCAGGAAGCACAGAGAACCCCTCTCAAAATCAATAAAAATAGGTCAACACCCCGACATCTAATAGTAAAACTTACAAGTCTCAGAGACAAAGAGAAAATCCTGAAAGCAGCTTGGGAGAAGAGATATGTAACCTACAGTGGTAGAAACATTAGATTGGCAACAGACCTATCCACAGAGACCTGGCAGGCCAGAAAAGACTGGTATGATATATTCAGAGCACTAAACGAGAAAAATATGCAGCCAAGAATACTATATCCAGCTAGACTGTCATTGAAAATTGAAGGAGAGATAAAAAGCTTCCAGGACAAACAAAAACTAAAGGAATTTGCAAACACAAAACCAGCCCTACCGGAAATCTTGAAAGGGGTCCTCTAAGCAAAGAGAGACCCTAAAAGCAACATAGACCAGAAAGGAACACAGACAATATACGGTAACAGTCACCTTACAGGCAATACAATGGCACTAAATTCCTATCTTTCAATAGTTACCCTGAATGTAAATGGGCTAAATGCCCCAATCAAAAGACACAGGCTAACAGACTGGATTAAAAAACAAGACCCATCGATATGCTGTCTGAAAGAGACTCATTTTAGAACCAAAGACACCCCCAGATTGAAAGTGAGGGGGTGGAAAACCATTTACCATGCTAATGGACACCAAAAGAAAGCTGGGGTGGCAATCCTTATATCAGACAAATTAGATTTTAAACCAAAGACTGTAATAAAAGATGAGGAAGGACATTATATCCTACTTAAAGGATCTATCCAACAAGAAGATCTAACAATTATAAATATCTATGCCCCTAACATGGGAGTGGCCAATTATATAAGGCAATTAATAACAAAAGCAAAGAAACACATTGACAACAATACAATAATAGTGGGGGATTTTAACACCCCCCTCACTGAAATGGACAGATCGTCTAAGCAAAAGATCAACAAGGAAATAAAGACTTTAAATGACACACTGGACCAAATGGACTTCACAGACATATTCAGAACATTCCACCCCAAAGCAACGGAATACACATTCTTCTCTAGTGCCCATGGAACATTCTCCAGAATAGATCACATCCTAGGTCATAAATCAGGTCTCAACTGGTACCAAAATACTGGGATCATTCCCTGCCCATTTTCAGACCACAATGCTTTGAAACTAGAACTCAATCACAAGAGGAAAGTCAGAAAGAACTCAAATACATGGAGGCTAAAGAGCATCCTACTGAAGAATGAATGGGTCAACCAGGAAATTAAAGAAGAATTAAAAAAAATCATGGAAACCAATGAAAATGAAAACACAACTGTTCAAAATCTTTGGGATGCACCAAAGGCAGTCATAAGAGGCAAGTAGATAGCAATACAAGCCTTTCTCAGGAAACAAGAAAGGTCTCAAGTACACAACCTAACCCTCCACCTAAAGGAGCTGGAGAAAGAACAGCAATAAAGCCTAAACCCAGCAGGAGAAGAGAAATAATGAAGATCAGAGCAGAAATCAATGAAATAGAAACCAAAAGAACAGTAGAACAGATCAACAAAACTAGGAGCTGGTTCTTTGAAAGAATTAACAAAATTGATAAACTCCTGGCCAGACTTATCAAAAAGAAAAGAGAAATGACCCAAATCAACAAAATCATGAATGAAAGAGGAGAGATCACAACCAACACCAAAGAAATACAAACAATTATGAGAACATATTATGAGCAACTCTATGCCAGCAAATTAGATAACCTGAAAAAAATGGAGGTATTCCTAGAGACGTAACAACTACCAAAACTGAAACCAGGAAGAAATAGGAAACCTGAACAGACCTATAACCACTAAGGAAATTGAAGCAGTCATCAAAAATCTCCCAACAAACAAAAGCCCAGGGCCAGATGGCTTCCCAGGTGAATTCTACCAAACATTCAAAGAATTAATACCTATTCTTCTGAAACTGTTCCAAAAAATAGAAACGGAAGGAAAACTTCCAAACTCGTTTTTTGAGGCCAGCATTACCTTGATCCCAAAACCAGACAAAGACCCCATCAAAAAGGAGAATTACATACCAAATCCTTGATGAACACGGATGCAAAAATTCTCACCAAAATACCAGCCAATAGGATCCAACAGTACATTAAAAGGATTATTCACCACGACCAAGTGGGATTTATCCCTGGGCTGCAAGATTGGTTCAACATCCTCAAATCAATCAATGTGCTACAATACATTAACAAAATAAAGAACAAGAACCATATGATCCTCTCAATAGATGCAGAAAAAGCATTTGACAAAGTACAGCATCCTTTCTTGATCAAAACTCTTCAGAGTATAGGGATCGAGGATACATATCTCAATATCATAAAAGCCATCTATGAAAAACCTACAGCGAATATCATTTTCAATGGGGAAAAAACTGAGACCTTTCCCCTAAGGTCAGGAACGGGGCAGGGATGTCCAATATCAGTGGCATTCCTATACACCAACAAGACAGAATAAAGAGAAATTAAGGAGTCGATCCCATTTACAATTGCACCCAAAACCATAAGATACATAGGAATAAATCTAACCAAAGAAGCAAAGGATCTGTACTCAGAAAACTATAAAATACTCATGAAAGAAATTGAGGAATTCACAAAGAAATGGAAAAACGTTCCATGCTCATGGATTGGAAGAACAAATATTGTGAAGATGTCAATGCTACCTGGAGCAATCTACACATTCAATGCAATCCCCATCAAAATACCATCCACTTTTTTCAAAGAAATGGAACAAATAATCCTAAAATTTTTATGGAAACAGAAAAGACCCCGAATAGCCAGAGGAATGTTGAAAAAGAAAGCAAAGCTGGCGGCATCACAATTCCGAACTTCCAGCTTATTACAAAGCTGTCATCATCAAGACAGCATGGTACTGGCACAAAAACAGACACATAGATCAATGGAACAGAATAGAGAGCCCAGAAATGGACCCTTAACTCTGTGGTCAATTAATCTTTGACAAAGCAGGAAAGAATGTCCAATGGAAAAAAGACATTCTCTTCAACAAATGGTGTTGGGAAAATTGGTCAGCCACATGCAGAAGAATGAAACTGGACCATTTCCTTACACCACACACAAAAATAGACTCCAAATGGTTGAAAGACCTCAATGTGAGACAGGAGTCCATCAAAATCCTAAAGGAGAACACAGGCAGCAACTTCTTGGACCTCAGCCGCAGCAACTTCTTCCTAGAAACATTGCGAAACGCAATAGAAGGAAGGGCAAAAATGAACTATTGGGACTTCATCAAGATAAAAAGCTTTTGCACAGCAAAAGAAACAGTCAACAAAACCAAAAGACAACTGACAGAATGGGAGAAGATATTTGCAAATGACATATCAGATAAAGGGCTAGTATCCAAAATCTATAAAGAACTTATCAAACTCAACACCCAAAGAACAAATGATCCAATCAAGAAATGGGCAGAAACATGAACAGACATTTTTCCAAAGAAGACATCCAAATGGCCAACGGACATGTGAAAAAGTGCTCAACAACACTCAGCATCAGGGAAATCCAAATCAAAACTTCAATGAGATACCACCTCACACCAGTCAGAATGGCTAAAATTAACAAGTCAGGAAATGACAGATGTTGGCGTGGATGCGGAGCAAGGGGAACCCTCCTACACTGTTGGTGGGAATGCAAGCTGGTGCAACCACTCTGGAAAACAGTATGGAGGTTCCTCAAAAAGTTGAAAATAGAGCTACCATACGATCCAGAATTGCACTACTGGGTATTTACCCCAAAGATACAAATGTAGGAATCCAAAGGGGTACATGCACCCTGATGTTTATAGCAGCAATGTCCACAATAGCCAAACTATGGAAAGAGCCAAGATGTCCATCGATAGATGAATGGATGAAGAAGATGTGGTATATATAGATACAATGGAATATTATGCAGCCATCAAAAGGAATGAGATCTTGCCATTTGCAACGACGTGGATGGCACTGGAGGGTGTTATGCTGCGCGAAATAAGTCAATAAGAGAAAGACATGTATCATATGACCTCACTGATATGAGGAATTCTTAATCTCAGGAAACAAACTGAGGGTTGGTGGAGTGGGGGGTGGGGTGGGAGGGCTGGGGTGGCTGGGTGATAGACACTGGGGAGGGTATGTGCTATGGCGAGCGCTGTGAATTGTGCAAGACTGTTAAATCACAGATCTGTACCCCTGAAACAAATAATGCAATATATGTTAAGAAAAAAAAAAAAAAAGAAGATAGCAGGACAGGAAGAATGAAGGGTGGGAATCGGAGGGAGAGATGAACCATGAGAGATGATGGGCTCTGAAAAACAAACTGAGGGTTCTAGAGGGGAGGGGGGTGGGAGAATGGGTTAGCCTGGTGATGGGTATTAAAGAGGGCACGTTCTACATTTAGCACTGGGTGTTATGCATAAACAATGAATCATGGAACACTACATCAAAAATTAATGATGTAATGTATGGTGATTAACATAGCAATAAAAAATTTAAAAATAAAGTATCCAGGATCTATAAAGAACTTATCAAACTCAATACCCAAAAAACAAATAATCCAGTCAAGAAATGGGCAGAAGACATGAACAGACATTTCTCCAAAGAAGGCATACAAATGGCCAACAGACACATAAAAAAAATGTTCCACATCACTTGGCATCAGGGAAATACAAATCAATGCCATAATGCTCATTATTAAAAACATATCTGGCTACATCAACCTGCTTTAGTAACCAAATAGTACTAACTGTAACAAATCAAATTATTTAGCACTGAAAATGAATCGGCACCTATGATTTATTCAATGTCTTATGTTAGCATGGCCTCAATTACTTAGAGCCTCCATCATGTCTTACTTTCTTCCAGTAAAGAAACTTCTAAGAACTAGCACAATTAAAAATAGATTTAATGTCAAACTAGGATGAGAAATTATTCACATTCACTGGTGAAAACAATATTATGTGATTAAACTACAAAGATAAACAAGTTAGCTTATCAACTGAGAATCCCAGGGGCTCTGCTCCCTTTGTCATTGTATTTTTAATAACATTAAAACAATTTTTTTAATGTTGTGTTATAATTTATCACCTGTCGTTTAAAGAACTATTGTGTTCAGATCAGTATGATGTTTGATATGACATTGTAAATAGCTTTGTAGAAATGTTTTCTGCTTCAGAAAGTGCCATGATGTGCTTATAACCTGCTGCACGAGAATGAATTGGTTCTAGCTCTACTTTTACTTGTTGATAATTAACTTCTCAGTGTCCTTTTTGTATGTCTCTGCTTTCATCTTTCTTCCCTATTACTTAGCCATACCGTCAGCTATAGAGCAGAACTTTTTATATGCTAGCAAATGTGGGATTAAGAAGTATCATAAAAGAATTGCAATATAGCAACTCTTTGGCTAAGGTCATGCCACAGGGAGATAGAAGGCAATGAATAAGAAGAAAAATCACTTTAAAAGAGTTATTAATAAATCAGGAGAAATCAAGTGTGTGTGAGAAAGCTGGGTGTTTTGTATTTTGTGTTCTCAGATATATGGTTTATGACCTGTGTCATGACTCTACCATGTGGGATATGCATTTGAGCAAATGCTGTAAATTATTACAAACTATATACAGTGAGACCTCTTCATAATATTTCCCCACTTAATGGTTTCCCACACGTGGAAGTCCCTGACTTACAAAGATGTGATCTTCTAGGAGTGGGGCTCAAGCCCCATACATTCCTTAGTATTGTATTAGTGGTGTGTAAGAGCTTCATGGGTGCTAGGGCTAAAAATATGAGCAAGAGGACTTCAAGATGCAGACAGTCTGATGAAGGGGAAGAAAAGTAAACAGCACATTGGGGCTGCTCCCTGTTACTACTACTTAATAAAAACAACAGAATGTGTATGTGTCAACAGAACCTTTCCTTTAGCAGAACATAACCTTGAGCAAGTTACTTATATGAACCTCTGTTTTGTCATCTATAAAATATGGATAATAGTTGCTTTGTGGAATGGTTTTATGGGTTAAATTAGACATGTATGGGAAATGTTAGCACTGTGCCTGGAAAAAAGTAAGAACTCAATGAATAGGAGCTATTTATGTATTGCTATTATTACCCATGTTAGTTTTATTATTGGTGGTATAATGCCATATTAAAAAAGCTTTTCCACCCAAGTAGAACATAGACTAGTTAGCACATTAATATGCAGGCATGTTAAAAAGTAATTGTACCAGACATTATATATGATAATTATAAATGATTGCCAGGGAATCCATGCCAAAGACATTATTTTTATATTTCTCTCCAAAAACCAAATAGAGCTGGGATGACATTCTTGTTCACAAAAAGATTAAAGATAATGAAAAAAGCAGCTTCCTTGATGGTTATTAGACTCATTTCTCAACACAAAGGTTATAAAAGATTCTAACAACTATGTGTCCAATGTAGATGTCTAAATATAAATAACATTTTTTTAAAAAAAGATTTATTTAATAATCTATTGGGGGTGGGGGATGAGCAAGCATGAGCGGAACAGGCACGGGGCCCAGGAAGAAGGAGAGAAAATCTCAAGCAGACTCCATGCTGAGCACAGAGCTTGATGAAGGGCTCCATCTCATGACCCTGAGATCAGGATCCTGAGATCAAGACCCTGAGATCCATACCTGAGTCGAAACCAAGAGTTGGATGCTTAACTGATGGTGCCACCTAGGCACCCCAGAATATAAATAACAATTTTTATAGCCTTAATCAACAGTCTAAAAGTTAATATATAGTCAAAGATATGCAAGGACAAAAGTAGCAGAATAATACATCAGAAATATTGGAAAACATCAAATGTGGTTTTCTTTACAGTTTTTAAAATGCAGATAGTTATTGAATTTGTCTGGTTGGCTGTCCTTTATCTCTTTGTTGACACAAAGAATTGAAACTTGCCATCACTGTAACTTTTGTCCCTCATTTCATGGTGGTAATAACAATGGCCACTGGAGGACTGCTCTGAGCCAGACTGACAGCAGCTGTGATCGGAATACTTGTTCTAGGCTGATGAACATTGATCGTCTCCATGCATGTCAGCTAAATCAAGGGCAGTTTTGAACTCCTGGGCAGGAAATGATTTGATGACCAGATAGAGCACTGGGGAGGGGATGATGGCAGAAAACACCATATCAACAGGCCATTGTCCGGTTTAAGGCAGAAAGGGGAAGGTTTCATCGTTGTTACACACTTGAGCTCATTCAGACCCAAACAAGTATGCAGAGGAAATGCCAAGGGATCCGTAGGGCCCACCTGTCCTCACAAGGACCAATCACGTTTTGGCTGACAATTCTACTCAAATGGTAGAAAATACAGTTTCAATCTTTTAAATGTGTTTCCATTCCTTATTACATATATCACAGAAGATAGAAAATTATGTCTGATGACCAGAACGCTGAAAATAGAGTGACATCAAACTTTAGTCCCGTTCCCGAACTTCCTCATTTTCATGATTTGGTTACAGATGTTCCTCTTAAAACTATGAAGGTGAAAGTGTGATTAGGAAACTTTATTTTTCATTCTGCTTACATAAACTACATTTGAGGTTTTTGTGGCACACTATTAAAGAAGTTTACTAATACACCGGATAAAAAGTTTTGAGAAACTACCTTCATCCCGCCCTCATTTCGACTACTTCATTTATCTGTTTCCGTTTTGGTGGGGGCTGAGAGGAGAGCTGGTGGAATGGCTTTATTGATAGGACTAGAAGAGGGAGACTATACAAATTGAGAATGCGTGAAAATAAGCAAAAGCATTAATTGTGAGGAAAAATGCTTAATTCAGTACCTTAAATATCACTTCCCCACAAGGGTAAAGATATCTGGTAATTATATATTGCACAAGAGAGCTATAAAATCAGTAGAGCTGAATCTTTTTAAGCCATATCTCTTTTAAAATGATATTTTAGCCTCATTATTATATGAAAATAATGTGCTAGAGCATTACTAAGATGGAACTTTAGCTCCTATTGCAATAAATAAGGTCTTGGTTTGCAAGTATTCAGGAAGAACGTAAATAATTAAATCAACTTGAAAAATGTACCACGGATATAAAAGTGGCTCAGAGATTTGTGGGTAGTTTACTTAAGACATAGCAGGAATATAGTAACATGTTAAAAAATTTGGGGATAGGATTGGTGAAGTACCGATTTAAGTAAAAATATGCGAGTGTTGATAGATGTGGTACTAGTGAGTATTTTTGTATCCATTAAGAGTTCGCCTCCAGGAAATCTGGGATCACAATGCAATGATGTCAAGGTGGTGTGATGTTGTCTCTAGAAGGACATTAGCACACATGGAGTCCTAAAAAGTAGAATATAAGGAAGGAGGGTCTATTATTGTCTCCAGCAATATTCACTGTGGGAAGGGTCCTATCTGCTGGGATAAACTATTGGATCCCACTGCTTATCACTGAGAAAGGGCATCAGGACCCTGTAATGCCATAATACCATCCAAAATAATCCCTTATACATCTTGAATTATTTTGGCTTTTCACTCAGTTTACTATGCAAGGATCAGAATTTTCCGCTCAATAGGAGAAAAATCTTAACCACTCTGCAGTATTCATTTTATTTTAAGAATTTGGAATTTTGATATAGTCAAATCCTTTTCCAGCTATGTAACAAACTCTTAACTATGATGCATAATTAAAATGACTCAGATTTAGTATTATATATATATATAAAATACTATATATATGCAACTTGAACTGAGAATTAAATCAATAGAAAACCATTTTTAAAAAATAAGCGTGTCTATCAGTTATTTTTTTAATATTTTTGATTAACATATAATGTATTATTTGTTTCAGGGGTACATTAGTGATTCATTAGTCTTACACAATTCACAGCGCTCACCATAGCACATACCCTCCCCAGTGTCCATCACCCAGCCACCCCATCCCTCCCCCCACTCCTCCACTCCAGCAACCCCCAGTTTGTTTCCTGAGATTAAGAGTCTCTTATGGTTTGTCTCCCTCTCTGGTTTATTTATTATTCCTATTACAAAATCCCTCCAAAATAGTAGCATAAAACTGCAATGATTGATTGTTTCCCATAATTCTGTGCATTGGCAATCTGGGCAGTTCTTCTGCTGGTCTAACTGAGGTTCTCTCATGCAGCTGCAGTCATCTGATGGCTTGAAGGGACTGGGAAATCACAATGACGTCACTCACGTGTCTGGCAATCCGTGCTCTCTGTTGCTTGGGGCACGTCGGTCACCTCCACAGGACTCTTCCACCACATTCTACTTGATCAAAACCATTCAAAAGGCCAACCTAGTATCAAGAAATTGGAGAAACAGATCCTACCTCCTGATGGAAGGAGCAGCTGCATTGCATAGCAAAGCAACATGGATACAGAGATGCTTTCTGCACTTAAAGCACAATTCTGCCCAACACTTTCCACGGCACTTTGTTCTAGTAGTTCTCATTGCGCCTTTCAGTGCTTGCTCAGTATGTCTGTTCAGTACTTTACTTACTAAGGGCATGTGTAAGACCACAGGCAGAGAAATGGGAGGCAGAGGCTGGGGTTACAGCAGTAACGGAAGAGTTACCTTTTTTTGGTGTTTTAAATGCAAACTCTGTCCTTTAAAAAAAAACAGTTCATGGATCTGTGTTGACCTTCACATAGAAAAAAAAAAAAATCAGTGAAATGTACCAAAGACATTAGAGAAAAAAACATAGGCTCTGAAAAATAGTTCATAAAGTAAGGCATGCAGGAAAATAAATGCTTGTTACAAAGCTAAAATAAGAAGTTTGCACTGAAATGCACTTATATCCAACATGGATTTCACAAATCGATCTTTTGTGTGAAAATTGCCCCAGCTTTTCTTTTTTTCTGCTTTTATTTTTTCTGTTTGGTAATAAAAAATATTTCCCAGCTCTGAATAAAAACTAGTTTGCATCAGAAAAAAAAAAAAAAAAAAACTCAGAAAAGTTTATGTCCCGTGATGGCATGGGACATAAACTTTTTTTTCAAATTGTTTTAAAAACAGAATTAAATAGTAGATATGATAGCTTTTGTGTTTAAATTAGAAGAAAAAATAGGAAGAAAAAAGATCACTAACAAAATCTCCAAAGAAAATGAAATATTAGGTAGAAGGGAACCACTTACCAGTAGCTAACAGGAAAATTGATGACAACAGAGGTTCCTGGGCCTCCGAACAACCTTAGCTGTTCTGTCCTTAAACTTCAAACGAAGGAGAGTTTGGGCCACTGGGAAATTGCTGCTCAAGAACCTACAAAGGCTTCCTTTTAACCAATAAATCAAACTCCTTCTTGTGGAAACATAAGAGTTTCGATACGCGGCTCCCACTGGAAGTATCCAAGCTGGTCTGCCTCAGCTTGCCAGAAGGAGCCCTCCATCAGCTCAGGGAGCCATCTGCCCACTGGCGATCAATCATGCTGATCTTCTGTCTGCCTGCCTGTGCTCATGCTACTCCACCCTGGAACCCGCTGTATCTCCTATTCTAATTATTCACATCCTATGCCTTTGAGACTTGCCCACCTCCAACACCCTCTGTTAAAATCTATCCAACTATTCTAGGCTACATTGACCTTCCCTTTCCCAACTTCCCTAGGGAATGCTTAGAACTGATAACATGCAATAATAATTATTAGAGAAACAGCAACTGCTGCTATATTGGATGCTTTTTATGTGCCAGGACAGTGGGTGATGTCATATTTGGGTTTTCCAGCTTCTGTTCTCTCTCTCTCAAGTAGCATTCTTACTGCCAAGTGAGCAATGATCTTGGCCTGTTGTATATAGTCTTGAATTGAGGAAAATTCCATGAGATGGTCCTCTATACAAAGCCTAGAAGACAGCTTTCTCTCCTTATTCCAGTACCCCACAGCAATAAACACATGCCTTTGGTTCTTGAGAAAGTGATGGAAGGACTAGTAGAATGGCCCGAGGTCATTTACCTGGTGGTGGCAGTCACTAAATAGTGTTCTCAGTGTCCTGTCGAAGCCCTTTCAACTATAAGACCACTGTTTGGCTTCTTACCTCCTGCTTCTTCTCTTTCTGGAGCTGCTTAGTTCATGTCATTCCTATATCCGCTCTGGGCAGCATTCCATTAATTCTGAGTTCCTTGAAACTTTTCAATAAATTGCTTTACTTCAATTAGCCTGAATCGCTTTCAGTTATTTGCAGCCTGGTATTGTGATATAGTCAGGTGCTCTAGGGAGTATAGATAAAGCAGGTATAACCCCAAGTTGCACAGTCCAGAGAAAAGCTACTCTTGATTTTCCTGTAACTGCACATTTTAATGGCCATGTTGTTAGATGGTAGAAATGAGTCTTAGCTAATTCAGGGCAATCTTAGTCATTTCTGTGTTTCTTCAATCAACTTAAAATCTCCCCCTACCTGTATTCTCAGGGTTGCTTCCAGTTCGTGAGGCTTATAAGACATGGGCTGGTCAGGCGGAGGGGCTCTGTCTCTCCGTACTTATTACCTATCCATGCTGGTATCCACTGCGATGTATGATTTCCTGCCAGATTCATGGCCATTGTTATGGACTGAACTGTGACCACTCTCCTCAAAGTTACATGCCGTAGCCCTAATTTCTAGAGCATCAGAATGTGATGATATTAGGAAATAGAGCCTTTAAAGAGCTGATTAAGTGAAAATGACACTGTTTAGGAGGGCCATAATACAATCTGGCTAGTGTCCTGATAGGAAAAGGAAACTTAGACACAAAAAGAGACATCAGGGATGGGCGTGCACAGAGAAAGGCCCATGTAAAGACAATATAAAGGCAGCCATGGGAAAGCTATGGAGAGAGGCCTTAGGAGAGTCAAACCTGCCAACACCTTGATCTCAGCCTTCCAGTCTCCAGAACCGAGAGGATATAAATTTCTGTTGCTGAAGTCACTTGGCCTGTGGTACATAGTTAGGGCAGTCCTAGCAGACTAGTACAGACATTGCTCTATGTTAACCATTGCTGTTTGCCTCCTCCTAGTCCTAACCTCTACAGATTTGAATCTGAAGCTCTTTCATATACTTCCTTGACCTTCCTGGGCAGTTCTTTTTTTTTTTTTTTTTTTAAGATTTTATTTATTTATTTATTTGAGAGAGAGAGACTGAGAGAGAGAGCACATGAGGGGGGGAGGGTCGGGAGGGTCAGAGGGAGAAGCAGACTCCCTGCCGAGCAGGGAGCCCGATGTGGGACTCGATCCAGGGACTCCAGGATCATGACCTGAGCCGAAGGCAGTCGCTTAACCAACTGAGCCACCCAGGCGCCCTCCTGGGCAGTTCTAATTACCCCCAAAACCCATGTTCTTAAACATTATCTTAGATTCTTTCCTGCCCAATTAAAGTATCAGATTGCTTGCTTCATGCATGAATATATACTGTGTCCTCAAGGCAGAGCACGTGAGCTTCCTGTATAATTAAACTCAAAGTCATACTGATGACTGACACCCTCACAGATTTTGGAACCAATTTACTGTTTGTAGAGATTCCCCACTTTGCTCCACGATTCCTGTCCCCAGCTAAAGTATCCTCTTATGGATTGAGGAAAAAGAAATATTGGATGTGGGTCTCACCACAAAATAACAACTGTTTATATGGAAACATTTAGGACAAATGTTATGTCAGTTTGCTTTATACAAAATAAAGTTGTCATAAAATAACTAAAAACACACAGACATACACACATACATACATATCATGATGTTACTTTATATAAGGTTATTAATCCTGGAAATCGTTAGGATCAAACCACAACTGGGATAATATCCAGTTCAGAGTGGCCATTTAGTAAATATTTTTTAATAATTGATGCAGGAGGTAATTAACATCAATTCATGCTTTGCTGTAGTCAACGACAATTTATCAGGTGTTGTTTCACCTTTTGTTTTAGAAAGAAATGAGGAAAAAGAGAAAGCTGATTTTCCAGCTGAGAAATGAACAAAATATTGCTGGACAGCCAACATGTGGTATCACTTAAGTCTGGGCTAGACAGAGAAAGTAAAAAAAGATTGTACTAAAGGGAACAATCCTGTATTTGCAGGGAAAAGGAGATGACACAGTTTGGTCTTTTCAGGGATTAAACATCTTCCATTTTGCAGCCTCACTGCAAACAGAGTGTTTATCTTTGTTCAGGTTTTGCATTTCATTGTCTAGTAAACAAACTCTGGAGGCAACAATGCTAGAATCCTATTCTCCCAGAGAATGATGCCAAAGTACCTTAACCTTTCCACTCCTTAGCAAGCTACTCTCGAAGGCTGCCATAGGTAAAAGTGCATTAAATTTACATGGAGGGGTTGGGTGGCTGTTCTTTCCAGGAAAGTAAGAAAAAGAAAGTCCTTTCCAGGTCAGTGTACTATATGATTACCAGGAAATTTGAGCAAATTAAATCAACTTGTGTTGGGAGTACAGATCACTTAGAAATAGAGATCTTAAGCTATGGTGAGCGCTGTGAATTGTGTAAGACTGTTGAATCACAGACCTGTACCTCTGAAACAAATCATACATTATATGTTAAAAAAAAAAGAGAGAGAAGATAGTAGGAAGGGAGAAATGAAGGGGGGGAATTGGAGGGGGAGACAAATCATGAGAGACTATGGACTCTGAGAAACAAACTGAGGGTTCTATAGGGGAGGGGGTGGGGGGATGCGTGAGCCTGGTGATGGGTATTAAGGAAGGCACGTATTGCATGGAGCACTGGGTGCTATACACAAACAATGAATCATGGAACACTACATCAAAAACTAATGATGTACTGCATGGTGATTAACATAACATAATAAAATAAAAAAATAAAAATAAAAATAAATTATTGGACACACCAGTTATAGGAAATAGTTTTCTGAGATAAAGGTAGTAAGTCTATTTTTGTCACATATATTTGACATTTGACTCTCATAGGTCTAGCTTTCCTCGATAGACCTATCTGTATAGCCAGTCAGCTTCCAGCCTTCCTGCATCCATTTAAATTTTAGTATCAATATTGTAACTATGTTATAAAGTTTATAACTCATAGCATTTTAGTATAGCCATATAGAATCAAAAAATGTATCATAATTGCACAAAGGGGCCATTAAGTTGCCTGGCTAGAGTAAAAACACTTATGAAAGAACCTGGATGAAACCCTGCTGCAAGTGAGGGGATCTAGGATGTCAAGACCAAGGGGCGTGATACTTCATCCTGCTCACCTTGGGCTTATGTGACTCAGGTGAAATTTATATTTCCATACGTAGCAGGCATGTAGCTACATTGCAGATACACAGAATTCTGGCCGCTTTTACAATGCTCTAAAAGTAAATGAGCAACATTCAATTCACCACTGATTTATATGGGAGTTATAGTATAGCAGGTGATTCGGGGAAAGAAAGTAAAAATTTTAAGACATTGCAACTCTTAGCAAGAAAAGAAGCAAGAGTTTAGCTGCTGTTCTTTAGGATTATCTATTTACACACCCTGCCACACACACATAAGGGTGACAACTTAGCAAATTGTAAATATTTACCTGGGTAATAATGGCCCAGATACTCATTAGTTTTCTGCTCCCTGTTGAAAAAAAGAATTCTATCTAGTAATGGGTGTGGGTTTCCCAACAGAAATACTCTCTTTTCCACCCTGCAGACTGAGAGAGAACATGTCAGAGAATGTGGTTAAAGCTGTTGGTCTAACTGGTATGCTAATACTGAATCCCAGAATCTACAGGCTTCCCCACCCAGTGCCTACAGTCCTCCCCTTCCCCAGGAGCACCTGCTCTAAGGGAGCACGTGAACCCCCACCTCCGTAGCAATTCACTCCCCTAAAAGAATGGTAGGGATGAATAGAGCATGCATGTTTCCCCAAACTTTTCAATCAGATCAGTCACTCCACCTTCCCAGGGGTGACATCAGTAAAGGAGTGGATCGGAAGTGGGCAAAAACTATCCACTTGAAGAGCTTAGATGGATTCATTAGTGCTCCAGTTTATTACTATGCAAAAAAGAAGACACCAGTCTCAAACCATTGTCTTCAGGTCAGTCATGTGCCCTCTTACAGGGCAGCCACGGAGACGTATGAGTCAGGTTTGTAGCAAGAATACAGGTGATTGTTCTGATGAGAAGTGTGGGTTAGAAGAAGGAGTGCGAGGAGGTGCCTGACTGTGGCAAGGATGATTATTATTCATGTTTGTGTCACCAGTCCCAAGAGCAGGGCCAGGTGCTCATTAAATGTTTGCTGAACATAACTGATACATAGTAGCACTTCTGAAAATAAATACACAATAATGCATGGCTACCAAAGATAGTGGGTAAAAGTATCAATTTGAGAGTTAGACTGCCTGTGGTCCAGGTCAAATATAAGTCCACTCTGTGCTTAATGATGACTTGGGTGAGATACTTCGCTCTTCTGTGCTTCTCCGTTCCCTTACCGGTAAAATGCAAGTACGATAGTATCTACCTGGGAGGGTCATAATGTAAATACAAGAGGTAATATAGGCATGGCATAATGACTGGCCATCGAAGGAACTAAAATAGCTTAGGAAATTATAAAATTACTTAGGAACTACATACACACTTAACTGAGATTGATTTTTCCTGAAGGCTTCTTATTATATGGGGAGGTGTTTATAAGGACATATATAGATGATAATGGGGAGGTATCTATTAAGGACCTATAGAGATGGTAAGAGAATAATATTTGATGCCACCACGATTTTACAGAGCCCCCTTTCTCTAAAGAGCCCAAAAAATCACTGACGTTTTCATTTGTATACACTTATATTAATAATACTTGGTCATGTATCTTCCACTGTGCTAACTGCTTTAGTCAGCATTTCAGTCTTTACAGCAACTCTGTCTTATGTAATTATGCAGCCCAGGTAAAAATCTAGAATGGAGAACTTAATAATATGTGCAAAAAATATGCATACAATGTTTTGCCTACAACTTAAATTATGTTAAATTTTAGAATTTTGAGATCCGGATTTGATTTAGGGACAAAATGACTTGTCTCTGATGAACAGATTATGCAGAGATTG
This sequence comes from Mirounga leonina, assembly GCF_011800145.1. Lineage (NCBI taxonomy): Eukaryota > Metazoa > Chordata > Mammalia > Carnivora > Phocidae > Mirounga > Mirounga leonina. Next base: position 22,002,129 of record NW_023270320.1, on the reverse strand, counting down.
GAGATTGGTTAAATAGTAATGATTTGTAACAAATTCAGAGAGAAATTAAGTTCCTCAACTGGTAAAATGAGCCTTGAAAAATAGATCGAAAGATAATACACCTGAAAAGGAAGACGTCCAAGGAATGTCATGGGCGGCGGCAGCCCCAGCTGACAATCACCGAGCACACACACTATGAAGTGCTTGCTTCAGACTGTTCTATTCCTCACCTGAATACACTCTGAGTTCTGCCTGAATCAATCTTTGAGGTCACTTCATACTGTAACCCAGATATTTATTTTCACATCTCATATTTCCCTTAAGACTTCTTGGTTGTCCTTTACTTTCGTAACCACATACAATGTCTTGAGAGATCCTTGTTCTATAATTAAAGGGAAATCTATTTTTTCTTCCACTAACTCTGGGCTGAGGGCTATGGTATAAATTACATTTTTTCCTGGTAAATTCTTTCCTTTTATTATAGTTTTCTATTCACTGAATTATTGATCTTTACTCCAACCAATGTTTAATGACTACTGTGTCCTTGTTCTGTATTATGTCCCAATATGCTGGATCTCAATTCTTTCATTCCCCAAAAGGCCCACCACCACAAGGATGGAGTACTTATAACAGATTTTTCTAAAATTTTGATTTAATAAGAGGGATTTCAGAATGCCAACTGACTACCAATAACTGAGATTAGAACATTGCTCTCCTAAAAATTCATGAGCCATTTACTGAAAGCGGCTGCCCGTAATTCATGCCTGAGACTGTCATCTGGGGAAGACTATTCTCAAGACTCTTCTTCTCTTCTTAGGTGTCAATCCTCAACCTCCACCTTCTTTTTTGACTTTCTCTGTCAAGCAATTGGCTTTCCATTACTTACCCCAAATAGGTCCCAGGCACATCATTTGCTTGAGAGAAAATTCATTAAGGTGCTCATTACACAAACATCTACCTACTCTTGAAACTCACTCCTGTGCAGTGAATGCACCAGAAGAAAAAGGAAAGTGGAAATGACACTTTCCTGTTAATGATTATCAAATTTTTAGGTTTTCCTACCAATTTCAGACTACAGAACAACAGCGATGGAAATGCATTTTCCCTCTGACCAGAGCAAACCCTTAGAAGTCATATGTTTCTATTAGTGTTATTTGTATACATGACTTATCTCTGTACTAAATTATGAGATCCTTAAGGACAGCATTCAGTTTTGATTAATAGCTGAATAGATCATAGTACTTAAAAAAAATGCAAGATAACTAAAATGTTACAGGATTGTGTACCTTGGGCCTTCAATAAATACATGCTGAATGAATGGCAGTAGAGGTTACAGAACACACAGAAAATGGAAAATTTATATTAATATAATTATGCATCTATTCCTAGACAAATTAAATTTTTAAAAAAGAGTTGAACAAAATATAATGAATTTGGACAGTCACTGACTCAGTGCTTATTATGTATACACCATAAGGTAAACATATAGCTGGGTTTTGAGGTGTGTTCTTTTGCATAACCTTCTAATGGATGCCAGTGGATGCATTTCAAAGATAGAGGCAAGCATGCTTGTTTACCCTCATGAGCCATGTATGGTAGCCCCACCCCTTATCTGTGGTTTCACTTTCCATGGTTTCTGTTACCTGCGGTCAACCAGTCTGGAAGCTGATGACCATCCTTCTGACATAGAGTCAGAAGGTCAATGGTAGTCTAATGTTACATCACACCTACGTCATTCACGTCACTTCATCTCATCACATCTGCAGTTAATCATCTCACACATCACAACAAGAAGGGTGAGTACAGGACAAGATATTTTGAAAGACAGAGACCATATTCACATAACTTTTATTACAGTATATTGTTGTAATTGTTCTATTTTATTAATACTGTTGTTAATCTCTTACTGACCCTAATTTATAAATTAACTTTATTATAGGTTTGCATGTATAGGACAAATATAGTATATATAGGGTTCTGTACTATCTGTGATTTCAGGCACCCACTAAGGGTCCTATATATAAACATGATAGTGGAAAACATCACAGTTAGGTTCTCCACATTAGTGGATAATTTATATCTTGCAAAAGTGAACTGAGAGGAAATAGTAGAGCCCTCTCACCACATCATGCCACTAGTTCTTACCACAGTGATGGTACAGTAGATTAACAATGAAGACACTGAGGTAGAGAATCCTTTTGGCTGGATTCATTGGTATTTTGGTACTGAACCATGTTGGGAAATTATATGGTAGCACGTGGAGAACGGCACTTCCTAATCATTCCAATTAGCTCTCCAAACCAGTCACTGGAAGGACTCCTTCTTCCATTCCATATGATGATAAAAGCAGAATCAAATAAGTCACATTTTCTCCATTTTAAACTTCTCCCATTAACATGTTATAGTGGAAAGCTGCTCTTCCATATTGTTATTGGTAAGAAAAACAAGGTCATGTATAGAGGAAGACTCCTTGGCCTGGGTCTTGAGAAAGAAAAAATGTTTAGGGGCTATATATCCAGGAAAATACCTATGGAAGCTACTTAATGATCTTTCCAGACTGGATCTGACAGAATTCATGAAGCAGTCTAGTCAAGCTGGGTCTTCAAGAAGGACCAGCCAATCTAGTCAGGCAATGGCAATGACAGTTAGATGCTGTATTAGTTTGCTCGGGTTTCCATAACAAAGTACCACAGCCTGGGTGGCATAAACAATAGAAATGTCTGTTCCCACAGGTCAGGTTTGGTTTCTTCTGAAGTCTGTCTCCTTGGCTTGTGCATGGTCATGTTCTCCCTCCGTGTTCACGTGGCCTTTCATCTGTACACATGCATTCCTGCCGTCTAAATTTCTTCTTCTTATAAAGATACCAGTCAGATTGTGTTAAGGCCACCCTAAAGACCTAATTTTAGCTTTATTGTGTATTTAAACACCTTATCTCCACATATAGTCACATTTGAAGTACTGGGTGTTAAGACTGCAATATAGAATTTGGGGGAGGGAATAAGTAAATCATTACAGATGCCATACAGCCTGTTTATGGGAAGAGTAGAACTGTATCCTGATTTGTGCCTGTGTGACATATTGATAAACTCTACATACCAGAAAACATTTATTTAAATAAATAGGAATCTACTCAATGTTTGGAACCTTGTTGTTATGGCATGGACAGTCTGTATGTCCTCATTGATCTATAGGAATTCCATGATAGGTTGTTTTTTGTTTGTTTGCTTTTCAAATGATTTGGTCAAATAAGGTTGCTTTTTAGAAAGAATATAGTAGTTCTTGAGATAACTGCATAATTTTTAATAAATAATCTGCTTAATCTGCCACTAGAGGCAGAAATTCAATATTATGTCTGCACAAATTCCTAACTCTAGCATCAGACAATAGTATTTTTTTCTCCATGTAAGATTTTGTAGGAAAAGCAAAATTTAAATTATTTAACCACTATTTATTGAGTACAACTTTGTATGCTGTACTATAAGAGGTGTTATATAAAATAAAGGTGAAAAACTTTATAGTTTAATATGGCTCCCGTAAACTCCATAACACAAAATTCAGTTATTTTATAAAATAATAGCAGAAAAGAAAATAATCACAATGTTACAAATAATGGTTATTAATACTGATAAAATGATGCATTCATAATGCACTCCTAATTTAATATTATAGCTGGTTTTTAATTGATATATTTTTACTGAATATTTACTACACTCAAAATAAAACAAGATACTTTGTACATGTTTCTTTTAATATGATTCTGTTTATTTTTATTCAATTCCTCCATTCAATTTTAACCTTCCTGCAGGCAGTGACAATTCCTTTTCTATTTCTAGTAAAATGCCTGTATACATGAAATAAAAAGTGAGACTGATTGACTAAGTGAGCAGTGTTCTATTAGAAAAGGAAAACTGCAATGAGTATATATATATATATATATATATATACCAGCCACTTAAATATCTCACTAGCTACATTGTATATGCAAGTGTTTTAATAGCTTCACATCTTTACTGCTGACCTAGCACTGTGACACATCTAGCAAATTTCCCTCATCAACATCATGCTGCTGGCTCATATGCCCCATGCTTGCCATTTTTATTATGTCATATTTTCCCTACAGAAGTCTAATCTCAATGGAGAGCACTTAGAGAGGAAAGCAAATACCTTTTATAAAAGAGCTATATTTATTAAATGGAAATATTAATAAGTTTTCAGCTATTTAAAAGCTTATTTGCTTTTACTAAAACGTCCTTTCCATTGGGCAGGTGTGATAAAGATTTATTTAGTAGAATATACATTAAGAAACATTGGCACGTTAAAATAATTAATATTGTCACAAACTGCCTACTAGAATATTGGATTTGCCCATTTCTCTATGTTTCATTGCTTGCTATGTCTAAGAAGGTTGTATGTAAGTACCCACATGTCCATTCACTAAATGGAGATTGTGAAGTTTCCCTTGTTAAAAATTCAAATTTTTAAAGTTTATTGTAAGAATAGTCTTAAATTGCTCAAATCACTTTATTTTACCCTTTGTCATTGTCACTTAGTAATTATTGATGTGGCTTTCCAGAAAGAATGGCTTAGTTTTTAATTTGTGGTAGAAATAACAAGAGAGTACTTTCACATTCACCATTTACATTTGGAAAAATAAAAATAATTATATTAATGTCTTAAGTATTTGATGATGCAATAAAACCTGAAGGTATAGAATAGACGCAGGAACATTTTGGAAAAATGGTACTATATTAGTTCTGAATGATGACAAAGTTAAAGTCTGAACTCTTGATTTGGATTTTGCTTACTCTGGTTCTTTTCATCATTTTACTTCTTCCCGATATTTTATTGCCAAGTGGTTAAAATAAAAAATGCAATATTAGCAGCTTTTTTTTTCTTCATAGAGATATATTTTACATTATCTGGTTGTCCAAGATGTTGACATAGGAAGATCCTGAACTCAACCTCCTCCATGGATATAATGAATCTACCTCTATAGAGAACAATTCCTCCTGAAGAAGAACTGAGAGCTGACTGAACAGCTTCTGCACAACAAATGATAGAGACAGAGGTCACTCAGGGAACGGCAGAAGAGACAGTGACACCATAATGAAAGGAACCTCTGCCTCTCACACTGCAAACTTCATCTGCCCTGGGGCACAGGAAAAAAGCCACAGTTCAAAAGAGCAACTAGAAAATAAAGGAATGAGCCCTGCCAGAAGGGGGTGGGGTTCTGGAACTCTCTCCAGGGTTGGAGGTGCTGGTGAGTGTCATTATTTACATGCTGCCTCCAACTTGAGAGTGCAGACAGAAAAAAGCAAGATCTGAGCACTCTAGGTGGACTCCTGACTCAGTGAGTGCTCTCCGGGGTCAGAGGGCTGGCAAGCACCACTGTTTACATTTTTCCTCCATCTTGATAGTGCAGATAAAAGCAAGGTATGGTGCCCTAGTCAGCTTACCACCTCAGGGAGCTCTGTGAATATAGATCCTAATTCACACTAATCTGAGCCATCCTCCCAAGGCAGCCACCTGACCTGTGTCCATCCAACCTCCAGCTGTTCCATCAAGGTGGGTCTGGTGTGGTACATACTAGGACACCCCTGGACAATGCCTACTATGGCTCCAGCCATTGCACCAAGATGACACAGATGCAATACACCCCAAAATACTCCAGGCCCACACATATCTCAGTTCCAGAGGACTCACCAAGACACCCGCTTCTCAGAGTTCCCTGGGACCTCACAGCCTACTTCTACTTCAGCTCCAGCTGTCCCACCAGAATCCCCCTGCAGCAAGCATCACAGGACCAGCTGGCCCATGCCCACTTCAGCTTCGGCCCCCAACCGGAGCACCCTGGGACGCCCTGAGCCCATGCCCACTTCAGCTCCAGTCATTCCACCAGGGGCCCCAGCATGAAGTGCCACAGGACTCCAGCCTACACCTGCTGGTTTCATTTCCAGCCAACTGGCCCAAACCTCCACACAGGCAGACCATACAGGAGCCATTCCTAATAAGGCCATTCCTTTGAAGACTAGAGGAAATAGCTGTTCCCACTAATGAATAGAAATAAATACAGTTTGCAGGACACAAAGTTAATATATAGATATCTGTTGTATTTCTATACACTATTAACAAAGGAGCAGAAAAAGAAATTAAGAAAACAACCCCATTTACAATTTCACCAAAAATAATAAAATACCTGGGAATGAATTTGATCAAGGAGGTGAAAAATCTGTACTCTGAAAATTATAAGACTGCATGATGAAAAATGCTGAAGATGTCACAAACAAAAGGAAAAATATACCATGATCATAGATTGGGAGAATTAATATTGTTAAAATATCCATACCATCCAAAGCAATATAGAGATTCAGTGTAATCTCTATCAAAATACTAACAGTATTTTTCACAAAACTAGAACAAATAACCTTAAAATTTGTATAGAACCACAAATGACCTTGACTGGCCAAAATAATCTTGAGAAAGAAAACAAACCTGGAGGTATTAAAATCCCAGATTTCAAGTTATATTCCAAAGTTAGAGTAATCACGACAGGATGGTACTGGCACAAAAAATAGACACATAGATCAATGGAAAAGGATAGAGAGCCCAGAAATAAACCTACAGCTATATAGTCAATCTACCATAAAGGAGGGAACAACATACAATGGGGAAAAGACAGTCTCTTCAATAAATGGCAATGGGAAAACTGGACAGCTATATACAAAAGAATGAAACTGGACCACTTTCTTACACAATATACAAAAATAAACTCAAAATGTATTAAAGACCTAAATGTGAGACCTGAAACCATAAAACTCCTAGAAGGAAATATAGGCAGTAATGTCTTGGACATCAATCTTAGAAACGTTTTTCTTGGTATGTCTCTTTAGGCAAGGGAAACAAAAACAAAAATAAACTATTGGGACTACACCTAAATAAAAGCTTTTGAAACCCAACCTACTCTATTAGAGAAGATATTTGCAAATGATATATCTGATAAGGGGTTAATATTTAAAAAATATAAAGAACTCATGCAATTGAACACCAAAACGCAAATTATCGGATAAAAAAAAAAAAATGGGCAAAGGACCTGAACAGACATTTTTCCAAAGAAGATATACAGATGGCCAATAGACATATGAAGAGATGTTTAATGTCACTAATCATCAAGGAAATGAAAATCAAAACTTCAATGATCACTTCACACCAGTCAAAATGTCTAGTATCAAAAAGACAAGAAATAATGTGTTGGCAAGGATGTAGAGAAAAGAGAACCCTTATACACAGTTTGCCATTAAACACAACATAAATTAAAGAAAGTTAAACCATAACAAAATGTTATGAAACAGTATCATCATGCTGACCTTAACTTCTTATAGTAACAAATATAGTTCTGTCTCTGCCTACAACATTCTACACAAGAGAATGACTGAATTTGATTTTTACAATATCATAAGTAAGATCATTTTTACAATGATCTCATTAATAAGTAATTAATAAGTAAAATTAAAATAATTTTACTTGTATTAAAAATAACTTTTTAATACAAACCTCTCATTTCAATTATAGGCAAATGTAGTATATTGGTGCTCAAATAATGAGATACTACTCAGCAATAATGCATAAAAGTAAATAATTTTTCTGAGTCCCATTTTTTCATAAATTAAATGAGTTTATATATAACTATTCCACAGAACTCCTGAGATTATGAAATGAGTTAATATTTGTTAAAAACTTAGCATCATTTCTTGCTCTTTAGGAATGCACAATGCACTTAAAAATGAATAAACGCAGGTAACCCAAACCACATAAAATACTTCTACATGATCAAATATATACTGCCACAAGGAGTCAATTTCTGTCAAATTTGGATATCCTATAAACCATGTTCTTCAAAATATGCCATTTAATAAACTGCAATAGGGTTCTATTGTCGATTTGTTTTATTGTCTTCTCCACAAATTTTCAGTATATTATCCACTATATTTGATTAAGTGGCTCTGTAATACAACAGAATCTAGCAGGGTCAAAATGATATTCTCTTCCTATGTAACACTAGTGCTTTTATTCATTTCTTCAATTCTGGTAGTATTTTAAAACTATGACAAGAAAAAGCCACGCAAACACAATTGAGTTTGTCTTCTTTGTATTTGCTAGTTGTTTTTGTTTGCTTGTTTGTTTTAGTCCCCACCCCCAACCCTGTAGAATTCATTGATCCTGATGGTATATACATTTTTCATTACAGAATAATCAATAGTATTTCTTCTAATTTTAATATCAGGTTCATTTTAGAGTCGTCTGTAAAGAGATGATCTCCTATAGGCTGAAAGAGTATGAGTACCAATATGGAAATCCACATAGTGGGTCCCCCATCTCCAATTGACCTCAGAGCATCCTCCCTACACATGCCCTAATTCACACTGAGGGCATGCTAGGGAATAAAGAAAACAAGTCTGACTACCTTTTAGATTCTGCTAAGTAGGTATGTTACTGAAATACTTTGGGAAACGTTCTTTAATTATCAGAGGTATAATCAGGCAATGTACCTACATAAAAATTATGGTAAAAATGGAAAAAGAAAATATTTTGTAATAGTTTGAATTATGAAAATGAATCACTGTTTCTGAGTTCTACGCCCTTGGATGTCAATATAAGTTATTCACATTTTAACTTCATCACATTCTCATTTTTGGCATACTACAACTCAATTGCAACTTTCTTGAAGTCATATGCAGGAGCCTCAGCTGTGAGCAAAAAATCAAAAAGAAAAAGAAAACAAAGAAAAATCTACTCATCGTGCTGTATTTTACAAACTGCCACAGCAACTTCCATTAGTGTAGTTCTAAAGATTTTCACTTTTTATTTTCATTACTTTAAAGTCACCTTAAAAACTAAACTGAACTTCAGACAGATAGTTGGTGCTCAGATCCTCTGCTGGAGAGCATGTGGTTTTGAGAGGGTGGATCTCCATAAATCTGCTTATAATTTTCCTCTCACAGAGTTCTTCTGTAAAATAAGCTTGATTTGGTTTTAAAGTGAACTTAGTCCATTTTGGAACTTTTAATCAATAATAAGAACTTAAAATCTAGGCCTCCCATCTTTAAATAGCCATGCAATTGCCCTAGGTGTGTTTTCATACATATTTGGCATTTCACTTGTTAGAGCTTCCATACTACAAGTGCTATGATATTTTATGAGGATTTGTGTCAGAGAACCATGAAATGAAGTACTATTAATGTCTGTCCAATATATACTTTATAGTATTGTCATTTTTTTCTAAAATGTAGATAATTACCAGATTGTCAGAAGGATCTATTAATTTCCTAGAAACAAATGCAAATGTGAAGAGACATGTTGATTTTTGGAAACACTTTTCACAAGAACCAAAGGACAATATGTAATTTTCAGATTTTAAAAATTCCTATTACAGTGATTTTTTATGTCTTTTCCTTGCATGGTATCTCTCATTAACTAAATCTGAGTTAAAGAAAACAACTTTTCTCTTCCATTTACATTGATAAGTTCAATGAATTGGGAAAGGTAGTGACCTGGAAAAATAAGAAAATTGACTCTGTAATGATGTTTATTAAAGAATAGGAATTTTATACATAAATGTATATTTTATTTCCTAAAACATGTTTATTGTCTACTTTGTCTATTCAGGGCTTTTCTTTTTCTTTTTTCACTGTCAGGAGAAAATGCATAACAATGGAGTCTCACTTTTGGAGACCAAGTCTGTAAAAGTTTCAAAAATTTATGAAGAGAGAATTTTCATTAGAGGCCATGATTATCAACAAACTACCAAGGTTTAGAAAGTTAAGTACTTGTCACAGGTCATTTTACTAATAAGTGGCAGAGTAAGGATGTGAACTCACATAATCGTACCCCAGATTTAGTGTTCTTAATCTTTATGTAGCATTTTTAAAAATCCTCATTGATCATCTTCCTCTGCATGGTACACTAACTCTTGAAACTCCTCATTATTCTCCTTTTTCCTCAAACAAGTTCCTCTTTCTTCTTGTATAGGTTCTACCATCCTTAATCCTAAAAATATATATATATATTTGATCCATTTTTCATATCTGTATATATGTGTATGTACAATTTTAAATATACATATAGTTATACATACAAGTTATACTGATATATATATATATAATTATAATGCATAATTTGACAGAATTTATACATCTTTCCATTTTCCCTCATACCTTCTACACATCTACCTACAGAAGAGATTAGAACATTATGTTGGATTCATAAGAAGGAAAAGGACAATGATATTGGGTAGAAAAATAGCAATCAATCCAATAAATATAATTAGGAAAGTAAATCCATATGATGATTTTCCCAAAATATTGCCCATGGAAAGTAAGCAAATCCAAGGGCTAAAACATTGAGGTGGTACTCTCATTTCCATGTTACCTATTCACCTATGATCTATTATTATCATAAATCTCCTACAGTGTGGGTTTTTTTTTTTTGAGTCTGAACATTGTTTGAAAATTATTTTCTCCCATTTAATATTCTTACTGTTCTACTAAAATCAGTTGATTGTGGAATTACCAAGTTAATAATGGACTGTTGCTTAATCAGTCTTTCTGATTAAATGTTATTAATTTAAATGTGAACATTTGGGTCATGAAACTGATTGAAATGATTGATTGTGTCATATAAGATTTTGGGGGTTTTGATGTTAAAACTGTACTATACCATGGCTATGTAGAGATTAGTACAACATACTTCACAATTCTTTATATAATTTAGTTACTTATATAACCTTATGGGATAAACTGGAAAATAAAAAAGTTTCAGTACTAAATTATACTCGTTGGTCATCAACTGAGTGACAATTTCTTGCTTCATTTTTTTCCTATTTAATAGAATATTAATATTCTATTATTACTGCCTTCATGCATGATGTATCTTCTTAGTGCTTCAGTTATCAAATATATGAATTGAAAGCTAAAATGTCTTAACATCTGTATTCTAATTAATAGCATACTTAAAATACATTAAGAAATTTTATATAGACAAATTCGTTTTTAAGTGGTAAATCTAACCAGTCCCTAAAGAAAACTAAAGAATTATAAATATCAAGGAAAAATTACTTTAGAATTGAACTAGACAATTTGATTTCAGGAGGAGCATTAATCCTAAATGTTTTCTAAGTAACTTAGGACACTTAATTGTGAAAGCTATAGACTGTCAAATACTATAAAATTAAGTACTACTGGCACTAGCTATAAAATTTTCTTCAAAAATTAATATCAGTCATTTCTATTTCTGTAAACATTCCATAAAAAGACACTATAAAATATTAGAATACTGGCTACTAACTGCAGGCAGGTGTTTATTCTTCCATTTCTCAAATATCAATGTAGATAGGCATAATTTATTTTTTATTTTCTCTAGTAGGTAACACACCCAGAATTGCACATCCCATGTTTAAATTTAGAACAAAATTGAACATATATCAATTTTATTTAATAAGTACTTTAGCAAATATGGCAGCTCTACATTTTCACACACTCCATATTTACTGAATTTAAGTTGTGGATCTGTAGGCTAGACATAGAGCTAACGATTAACACAAATGTGTTTACAGAGCTGTAGATTACAGAGAGTGAACATCCTGGCCATAACCCCATCCAAAAAATGGGGTTTTAATAAAATTTGCCTTGTGTTCTTTAATGGCACACACACATACACAAATCACCTAATTCCTATAATTTGCTAATTAATTGTATAATGCTGGTCCAGAGTAGGTGTTCCCCACCTCAGACCTTTTAATATTCACTTGTATAAATTTGTGGACCTACTTTTACTTGTGTCATTTTTTTCCCCCCTTTCTTGTCTCTGACCTGTAGTCCTTCATTATTTTTCTTCTTAGCACTTGACTCACCCTGACACGCTGGGCATTTATTTATTTAATTGCTCGTTTCCTACTTCTCAGCTAAGATAAAAAACAGAGCTTTTGTCATTTTTCCAGTACTCTGTCCTTCTCCAGCCCCTGAACTGTGTCTGGAAATTGCTAAATCCTCTATAGCTACTTGTTGAATATATGAATAATCAAATTATCACCACAGTTGCTGTCTCTTATGTTGGAACTGCTTCCTAACTAATGTCTTGCCTCTGCTCTTGCCCTCTTCTGAATGTTCACTACAATGCTGCCCAAATGACCATTTCAAAACCTGGTCATGCTCTCTCCTGCTTAAAATCTTTCAAACTTACTGATAAGATAAAAGCGAAAGTCCATGGTGCAGCTTACAAATCCCTCTTGACTGAATCTTTGCTCTCTTGCCTTCTCTAGTTTACCTCCCTTACTCCATGTATTTATGCTACACCAACCATCTTTCCATTTTCCCTTATACCTTACGTCATCCCAAATCAAAGTCCCATGAAAAGATTTTTCTCTGAACATTTAAAGGCTTGGGAAGATGGTGGAGTAGGAGGACACTGAGCTTAACCCTATGAAAACTATGTTTTCAACTAGATATCATCCACATCAAAGTCAATAAGCTGGAGAGTTATCTGAAGACTGACAAAAAAACAAAAACAAAAATAAAAAATACCCCACAACTAAATATAGAGAAAAAGCTGCATCTGAAAGATTAAGAAGGTCTGAAAGGCAGGGGGAGGCTGTCCACAGGATGGAGGGAGCTGCATGCACAGAGTGTGAAGAAATGGAACCTTGCACCAGGGAGCTCACACAGGGAAAACTAATCCCCATAACATTTGGCTTTAAAAACCAGAGGAGCTGAATTCCAGTGGGACTTGGAATCTGGAGCTTTACAATCAACTAACTCAGCACTAGGCATCCAGGAGATAGTGATAGTTGGGTTGCCACCATTAAAGAGACTGCAGCCTGTGCAGAGAGGTAACAAAAAATGCCAGGGGCAAACAGGAGACAGATCTATTTATACTGATTTCAGTATGAAATTTCAGAGCATGTTGGGGAACTTCTCTGAAAAAAGAGGGGACAGGAAGGCATCATTTTCCTTCCCAGCATAAACACAGAGACATCTGCAGGAGGTGGGGCTAGGTAGGTGAATGCACCCTATCTAGCCTCCAGGTGCACACCTGCCACCATGCACCATGCCCAGCTGCCACAAGGGGCCCAAACACCACACCACACACCAAGGCTTGTGCTGCCAGCCACCCTGCACACAGCCCTCAGCTACCATAGCACTTCAGGAGATCTGACATAGGAATAGGGGCCCAGTGCAAATTTTGCTAATACTGCCATCCTGCTCCCAAGTTCCCTGGCAGCCACCCTTCTCAGAGTAGGCCTGCTGGGTCCCATTAACACCAAAGAAAACAAGCACAGCCCACGGCAGGCAAAGAGTCAGTGCAGACTGCACTGAAAGGAAAAGTGACTCAGACATAACAGCAGGGTGTAACAAACACACATAGGATACTCTCCTAAAGGTCCAGGTTCTGGAACATTGTACTGCAGGACACACTAGAACCTCTGCTTCATATAGTCACTACTTTTTTTTTTAAAGATTTTGTTTATTTATTTATTTGAGAGAGAGAGAGCAGGAGAGGGGGGAGGGTCTGAGGGAGAAGCAGACTCCCTGATGAGCAGGGAGCCCGATGCGGGACTCGGTCCCGGGACTCCAGGATCATGACCTGAGCCGAAGGCAGTCGCTTAACCAACTGAGCCACCCAGGCGCCCCATATAGTCACTACTTTTAGGAGCAGATGACACAGCTGACTTTCTTAACACAGAAAGGCAGACAAAATGAAGAGAAAGAGAAATTTATCTCTAATGAAAGAATAGGACAAGGCCACAACCAGAGATCTAAGCAAAAAAAGATATAAGTAACATTCCTGATAAGGAATTTAAACCAATGATCATAAGGATAGTCACTGGACTTGAGAAAAGAGTGGAAGACATGAGTGAGAACCTTAACACAGAGATAAGGAAGAAGCAGAGATAAAGGGATCAATAAATGAAATGACAAACATGCCTGAGGGAATGAACAGCAGGATGGAAGAAGCAGAGGAATGAATTAGTGACCTAGAAGGCAGAGTAATGGAAAGTAATCAAGATGAACAAAAGATAGAGAAAAGAATTATGCAAAATGAGAATGGACTTAGGGAACTCAGTCATTGCACCAAATGTAATAACATCCATATTATAGGAGCCCCAAAGAAGAGAGAGAAAAGGGGCAGAACATTTATTTGAAATAATCATAGCTGAAAACTTCTCTTACAGGAGGCACAGAGAACCCCCAACACAATCAATAAAAGCAGACACGTATCAAGATATATTGCAATTAAATTTGCAAAATTTAGAGATAAAGAAAAAAATAAAACACCAAGACAAAAGAAGTCATTACCTCACAAGGGAAAACTAATAAGGCTAGCAGGAGATTTTTCAACAGAAACTTGGCAAGTCAGAAGGGAGTAGCATGATATATTTATAGTTCTGAAAGGGTAAAATCTGCAGCTAAGAATATTCTATCCAGGAAGGCTATCATTCAGAATAAAAGAAGACATGAAGAGTTTTCCAGGCAAAGTGCTGAAAGGCTAAAATCTGCAGCCAGGAACACTCTATCCAGGAAGGCTATCATTCAGAATAAAAGGAGACATGGAGAGTTTTCCAGACAAACAAAAACTAAAGGAGATAATGGCCACAAAGACAAGCTCCGCAAGAAATACTAAAAAGGAGTCTTTGAGTGGAAAGGAGGACCAAAAGTGACAGTATAGAGGTCGGAAGCACAAAAGTAAGAATGAATATTTCTGTGAAAAATCAGTCAAGTAACCTGCAAAAAAAGGATATAAAATATAATAACATATACCTAAAACATGGGGAAGAGAGGAGAGAAGAATGGATTCAAACTTTTTTTTTAAAGATTTTATTTATTTATTTGACAGAGACACAGCGAGAGAGGGAACACAAGCAGGGGGAGTGGGAGAGGCAGGCTTCCCGCTGAGCAGGGAGCCCAATGTGGGACTCGATCCCAGGACCCTGGAATCATGACCTGAGCTGAAGGCAGACGCTTAACCACTGAGCCACCCAGGCGCCCCGAATGGATTCAAACTTAAACCACCAATAATTTAATACAGACTGCTATATGCAGAGGAGTTTATATACAAACTTGATGGTAACCATATATCAAAAACCAGTAATAAATATGCAAAGAATAAAGAGAAAGAAAGAAATCCAAATATATCACTAAAGAAAATCAGCAAAACATGAAAGAGAGAAAGACCAGAAAAGGTCAGAAAAAACTTCAGAAACAAACACAAAACAAGTAATAAAATGGCAATACAAATTTATCAATAATTACTTTAAATGTAAATGGACTACATGCTCCAATCAAAAGACATAGGGTGACAGAATGGATCAAAAAAAATAAGACCCATCAATATGCTGCCTACAAGAGACCCATTTTAGACCTAAACACAGCTGCAGATTGAAAGTGAGAAGACGATGGGGCGCCTGGGTGGCTCAGTTGGTTAAGCGACTGCCTTCGGCTCAGGTCATGATCCTGGAGTCCCAGGATCGAGTCCCACATCGGGCTCTCTGCTCGGCAGGGAGTCTGCTTCTCCCTCTGACCCTCCCCCTCTCATGCTCTCTCTCTCTCTCTCATTCTCACTCTCAAATAAATAAATAAAATCTTTAAAAAAAAAAAGTGAGAAGATGGAGAAACATCTGTCATGCAAATGGAAAAGCATGCATCTGTCATGCATCTGTCATGTCAAAAGAAAGCCAGAGAAGCAATACTTATATTGGACAAAATAGAGTTTAAAACAAAGACTGTAACAAGAGACAAAGAAGGACACAATATTATAATAAAGGGGATAACCCAACAAGAAAATATAATAATTGGAAATGTTTATGCACCCAACATAGGAGCACCCAAATACATAAAATAGTTAACAACAAACATAAAGGAACTTATTGATAATAATGCCATAATTGTAGGGGAATTTAACACCCCACTACATCAATGTACAAATCATTTAAACAGAAAATCAGCAAGAGAACAGTGGCTTTGAATGACACACTGGAACAGACAGATTTAACAGATATATTCACTACATTCCATTCTAAAACAGAAGACTACACATTCTTTTCAAGTGCACTCAGAACATTTTTGAGAATAAATTACATATGAGCTGACAAAAAAACCCTCAACAAATTCAACAATATTGAAATGATACCATGCATATTTTCTGACCACAATGATGTGAAACTAGATGTCAACCACACACACAAAAAAAATCTGTAAAAACCACAAATACATGGAGGTTAATAACATGCTACTAAACAATGAATGGGTTAGCCAAGAAATCAAAGTAGAAATTAGAAAAGTATATAGAAAGAAATGAAAATGAAAATGCAATGGTCCAAAACCTCTGGCATGCAACAAAAGTGGTTCTAAGAGAAAAGTTGATACCAACACTGGCCTATCTCAAGAAGGAAGAAAAATCTCAATAAAACAACCTAGCTTGCACCCAAAGAAGCTAGAAAAAGAACAACAAACAAAACCTAAAACAAGCAGAATGAAGGAAATAATGAAGATTAACGTAGAAATAAATGATATAGAAACTAAAAAAAAAAAAAAAAAAGAAGAAGAGATCAATGAAACCAGCATCTGGTTCTTTGAAAAAAATCAATACAATTAATAAACCTCTAGCCAGACTTAACATGAAAAAAAGGGAAAGGACTCAAAGAAATAAAATCACAAATGAGAGAGGAGAAATAACAACCAATGCTCCAGAACAATCATAAGAGAATATTATGAAAAACTATATGCCAACAAATTGGGCAACCTAGAAGAAATGGATAAATTCCTAGAAACATATAAACTACCAACACTGAAACAGGAAGAAATAGAAAATTTGAACAGACTCATAATCAGCAAAGAAATTAAATCAGTAATAAAAAAACTCCCAATAAACAGAAGTCCAGGACCTGATGGCTTCACAGAAAATTCTACCAAATATTTGAAGAAGAGTTAATACCTATTATTTTCAAACTATTACAAAAAACAAAAAACAAAACAACAACAATAACAAAAACAGAAAAGGAAAAAAAACTTCCAAATTCATTCTATGAGGCCAGGATTACTCTGATACCAAAACCAGATAAAGACTCCATTATAAAAGAGAACAATAGGACAATATCCTGATGAGCATAGAGGCAAAAATTCTCAACAAAGTACTAGCAAACAAATCCAACAATACATGAACAAAATCATCCACTCGATCAAGTGGGATTTTTTCCTGGGTTGAGAGGGTAGTTCAATATTCATGAATCAATCAATGTGATTCACCACATAATTAAGAGAAAGGATAAAAACCATATGATCATTTCAGTAGCTGCATAAAAAGCATTTGACAAAGTGCAACATCCATTCATGATAAAAACCCTGCACAAAGTAGGTTAAAGGAAAAATACCTCAATATAATAAAGTCCATCTATGAAAAACCCACAGCTAACATCATCCTTAATGGGTAAAAACTGAGACTTTTTCCTGTAAGGTCAGGAACAAGACAGGGATGTCCATTCTCACCACTTTTATTCAACATAGTACTGGAAGTCCCAGCCACTGCAATCAGACAACAAAAAGAAATAAAAGGCATCCAAATTGGCAAGGAAGAAGTAATACTTTCACTATTTTTGCAGATTATGTGATACTATATATAGAAAACCCAAAAGACTCCATCAAAAAACTACTAGAACTAATAAATGAATTCAGTAAAGTCACAGTATACAAAATCAATGTACAGAAATCTTGCATTTCTATACACCAATATTGAGAGGGCAGAAAGATAAATTAAGGAAACAATCTCATTTACAATTGCACCCAAAATAAGATACCTATGAATAAACTTAACCAAAGAAGTGAAAGACCTGTACTCTGAAAATTATAAAACAGTGAAGAAAGAAACTGAAGAGGACACAAAGAAATGGAAAGACAGTCCATGTTCACAGATTGGAAGAACAAATATAGTTAAAATGTCTATACTGCCTAAAGCAATCTACACATTTAATGTAATCCCTATCAAAATACCAACAGCATTTTTCACAGAACTTGGACAAAGAATCCTAAAATTTTTATGGCACCACAAAAGACCCCAAATAGTCAAAGTAATCTTGAAAAAGAAGAACAGGGGCACCTGGGTGGCTCAGTCGGTTAAGCATCTTCCTTCAGCTCAGGTCATGGTCCCAGGGTTCTGGGATTGAGTCCCATGTGGGGCTCTCCACTCAGCAGGCAGTCTGCTTTTCCCTCTCCCCCTGCTCATGCTCTCTCTCTTGCTATCTCTCTCTGTCCCTCTCTCTCTCAAATAAATAAATAAAATCTTAAAAAAAAAAAAAAAAACAAAACTGGGGACTTCAAGTTACATTAAAAGGCTGTGATGATCAAAATAGTATGGTACTGGCACAAAAAATAGACACATAGAGCAATAGAATAGAATAGAAAATCCGGAAATAAACCCACAACTATATGGTCAATTAAACTACAAAGCAGGAAAAAATATCCAAAGAGAAAAAGACAGTCTCTTCAACAAATGGTGTTGGGAAAACTGGACTGCAACATGAAAAAGAAAGAAACTGTACCACTCTCACACCATACACAAAAATAAATTAAAAATTGGTTAAAGATCTAAATAAGGGACCTGAAACCATAAAAATCCTAGAAGAGACACAGGCTATAGCTTCTTTGACATTGGCTGTAGAAATTTCTTTCTAGATGGGTCTCCAGAGGCAAGGGAAACTAACACGAAAATAAACTATTGGGACTACACCAAAATAAAAAGCTTCTGCACAGCAAAAGAAAAAATCAATAAAACTAAAAGGCAACCTATAGAATGGGAGAAGATATTTGCAAATGACATACCCGATAAAGGGTTAGTATCAAAATATATATACAATTTTTAAAATTCAACCCCAAACACAAATAATCCAATTAAAAATGGGTGGAAACCTGAACGGACATTTCTACAAGGAAGGTATATAGATGGTGAACAGACACATGTAAAGATACTCATCAACATTTACCATCAGGGAAATGCAAATCAAAACTACAATGAGATACCACTTCACACCTGTCAGAATGGCTAAAATCAACAATACAAGAAACAACATGTTTTGGGGAGGATGTGGAGAAAAAGGAACCCTCATGCATTGTTGGTGGGAATGCAAAGCAGTGCAGCCTCTGTGGAAAATAGTATAGAGATGTGTCAAAAGTTAAAAACAGAATTACCTTATGATTTAGCAATCACAGTATTGGGTATTTACCCAAAGAATACAAGAACACTAATTTAAAGGGTTACATGCACTCCTATGTTTATAGCAGCATTTACAATAGCCAAGATATGGAAGCAGCCCAAGTGTTCACTGACTGAGGAATGGTTAAAGAAAATGTGACACACACACACACACACGCACACACACAGGAATATTACTCAGCCATAAAAAAGAATGAAATTTTACCATTTGCAATGACATGGAGGGAGCTAGAGAGCATACTGCTAAGCAAAATAAGTGAGTCAGAGAAAGACAAATACCATGATTTCGCTCATATATGGAATTTAAGAAAACAAATGAGCAAAAGAGAAAAAGAGAGAGAGACAAATCAAGAAACAGACTCTTAACTAGAGAACAAACAGATAGTTACTAGAGGGAAGTGGGTGGGAGGATGGTTTAAATAGGTGATGCGGATTAAGGAGTACACTTGTCCATGATGAGCACTGGGTGATATATGGAAGAGCTGAATTACTATATTATATACTTGAAACTAACTGACACTGTATGATAACTAACTAGTAATCAAATAAAAATATAAAAGAAAAAAGAAAAAAAAAGAGAAGACCCCTTCTCTGTCCTCTAACCTTCCTTCTAGGACCCTCAACTTGAGATTTCACATCAAATTCTGTTCTCAAGGAACTTTCAAATAATTCATAGACTATATTAGAATTACTCAGTATAGAATCTCTAGCTCTTCATACTTTTTCTTTTTCACACTTGTTACTTAAAGTCTATTTTTATAGAATTACTTGATGAAAATCATTTTTTTCCACCAAGTTTTAAAGTTCAGTGGAGATAGAAGTGGTCTGTATTTATATCTCCACTGCCTGGTCCATATCAAGTGCCTAATAAGCATTCAATAAGTACTATTTAAAAAAAAACAATTGAATGAATGTCATGTCTGTAGGCATTTGAGGTTGTATTGCTATCTCACAGAACCATCATTGTCATCTATAGGCATGAAGAATCTTTGTATTGGCTTAAAAAATAAAAAAAACAAGACTTTAAAACAAAGACTGTAATAAGGACAGAGAAGGGTATCACATAATGATAAAGGGGTCAATCCAATAAGGGGGTATAACATTTAAAAATATTGATGCACCCAGGAAGGAGTATCTAAATATATAAAGCAAACATTAACAGACCTTAAGGAAGAATTATACAGCAATAAACTAATAGTAGGGGACTCTAGTATCCCACTTACATCAATGGATAAATCATGCAGACAGAAAATCAGTAAAGAAACATTGGCCTTAAATTACATATTAAACCAGATGGACCTAGCTATATAAAGAACATTGCATCCAAAAGCAACAGAATACACATTCTTCTCAAGTGCACAGGGTACATTTTCCAAATAGATCATATGTTAAATTATGAAACAAGTCTTAATAAATTTAAGAGATTTAAAATTGTATCAAGCATCTTTTCTGACATAATGATATGAAACTAGAAATTAATTACACAAAGAAAACTGGAAAATTCAGAAATATGTAGAGATCAAACAACTTTCCACTGCATAATCAGTGAGTCAAAAAAGAAATCAAAAGAGAATCAAAAAGTATCTTAAAACAAATGAAAATGGAATGTAATATACCAAAATTTTGGGGATCCAGCAAAAACAGTTCTAAGAGGTAAGTTCATAAAAATAAATGCCTACCTCAAGAAATAAGAAAAAGTTCAAATAAACAACCTAATTTTACCAAATAATCCTAAAGTTAGTAGAAGGAAGGAAATAACAAAGATTAGAGCAGAAATAAATGAAATAGAGACTGAAAAGATAATAGAAAAGATCAATGAAAATCAAAGTTGGTTCTTTCAAAAGATAAGCAAAATGGACAAAATTTTACAAAAACTCTCCAAAAAAAAAAAAAGAGAGCAAGAGAACTCAAATAAACAAAATCAGAAATAAAAGAAATATTATAACTCATACCATGAAATAGAGTCAGAAGAGATACTATGAACAATTATATGCCAAAAAATTAGACAACCTAGAAGAAATGGACATACAACTTATCAGGACTGAATCTTGATGAAATAGAAAATCTGAATAGTCCAATTAGTAGCAAGGATATTGAATCAGTAATAAAAACCTTCCAACAAACAAAAGTTAGGTCTTCACTGGTGGATTCTAGCAAACACTTAAAAAAGAATGAACACAATCCTCAAACTCTGTCAAAAGAGAGAAGAGGAGGATCTCTTCCAAACACATTTTACACTGCCAGCATTATTCTGATACCAAAACCAGAGAAGGCTGCCATACATATAAACATACATACATACATAAATACAAATATCCACAATAAACATAGATGCAAATACCCTCAACAAAAATTCACAAACCAATTTTAACAATATAGTAAAAGGATCATACAATTATATCAAGTGGGATTTATTCCAGGGATGCAAGGATGTTCTAACACTTACAAAACTGTCAATGTAGTAAACTATGTTAACAACATAACATGAAGGACAAAAATATGATCATCTCAATAGATGCAGGAAAAGCATTTGACAAAATTCAACATATATTTATGATAAAAAGTAAAAAAAATGTGTATAAAGGGAATGTTTTTTCCACTGCATAACCAGTGAGTCAAAGAAGGCCATATATGACAAGCCCACACCTAACATCAAACTTAAGAGTTAAAAGTTGCAAGCTTTTCCTCTAAGATCAGAAACAAGACAAGGATGTCTACTCTCACAACTTTTATTCAACACAGTATTGGAAGTCTTAGCCAGAGCAACTAGACAAGAAAAAAAAAAAATGCATTCACATTGGAAAGAAAAAGAAAACCTGTCATTATTTGCAAATGACATGATATTATATAGAAAACCCTAAAGACTCATCTGAAACACTGGTAGAACTAACAAACAAATTCAGTAAAGTTGCAAAATATAACATCAATACTCAAAAATCTGTTGTGTTTCTTACACTAATAATGAAGTACTGGAAAGAGAAATTAAGAAAACAATCTCATTTACAGTAGCATAAAAAATACCTACAAATAAATTTAACCAAGAAGATAAAAGACTGGTATCTTGAAAACTACACGGCATTAGAAAGAAATTGAAGATACAAATTATGGGAAGATACTCCGTGCTTATGGATTGCAAGAATATTGTTAAAATGTTTGTACTATCCAAAGCAATATAGAGATTCAGTGCAATCCCTATCAAGATTCCAATGGTATTTTTCACAGAAATAGAGCAAACAATCCTAAAATCTGTATAGAGCCACAAAAGATCCCCATGATCAAACAGTCTTGAAAAAGAAGAACAAAGCTGGAGGCATCATGATTTCAAACTATATTATAAAGCTATAGTAACCAAAACAGTATGGTATTGGCATTAAAACAGATACATAAATCAATGGAACAGAATAGAGAGCCCAGAAATAAACAGAGATATAGTCAATAAATTTACAACAAAGAAGCCAAGAATATACAATAGGAAAGGACAAGCTCTTCAATAAATGGTTTTGGGAAAAACTGGACAGCCACATGCAAAACAATGAAACTGGACCACTATCTTACACCATGCACAAAAATTAACTTACAGTGGAATAAAGACTTGAATGTAACCTGAAACCATAAAACTCCTAGAAGAAAACATAAGCAGTAAGATCCTTAACATGTCTTAGTGATTTTTTTTTTATTAATTTGACCCCAAAAGCAAAAGCAACAAAAGCAAAAATCAGCAAGTTGGACTACATCCAACTAAAAATCTGCACAGCAAAGGAAACCACCAACACATGAAAAGGCAACCATTTGATAAAAGGCGAATATCCAAGATATAGAAAGAACTCATGCAACTCAATAGCAAAGAAACAAGCAATCTGATTTAAAAATGGTTAGAAGATCTGAATAAACATTCTCCCAAAGATGATAGACAGATGGCCAATATGTACATGAAAAGAAATACTCAACATCATTAATCATTAAGGAAATGCAAATCAAAACCACAATGATGTATTACCTGACGATTGTTCGAATGGCTATTATAAAAAGAAAAGAGGTAACAAGTGTTGGAAAGATTGTGGAGAAAAGGGAGTTTTGTGCAAGGCTGGTAGAAATATGAATTTATGCAACCACTATGGAAAAACAGTACAGAGTTTCATCACAAAATTAAAAATAGAAATACTGTATGATCCAGCAATTCCACTTCTGGGTATTTATACAAAGAAAATGAAAACACATCTTCAAAAAATATATACACTCCCATGTTTATCGCAGCATTATTTACAATAGCCAAGATATGGAAACAAGTGTCCACGGATGGATAAATGGATAAAGAAATTATGGTATATATATATATACACAATGGAATAGTATTCATTCATAAGAAAGATTGAAATCCTGCCATTGTGACAACATGGAGGGATTTAGGGGGGATTATGCTAAGAAAAATAAGTTGGACAGAGAAAGACAAATACAAATATGATCTCTCTTATATGTGGAATCTGAAAACAAAACAAAAAACAGCCTCATAGATGCAAAGACAAAAGAGACAGATTGGTGGTTTGCAAGAGGTGGGAGTGAGTGTAAGAGAAATAAATGGGTGAACTGTTTGTTTTTCTTTTAGTTTAACTAAATTGAATAAAATTTTAAAAGAGAATTACCAACAGTAATATTAATTACTTAATATTAGTTAGTTTATTAGCAATAGTGAAAAAAAGAAAAAGAAAACCTGACGCGATTGTGAAAAAAATTGGCAAATGAGAAAAAAAATACCAACTCACAGAAATTTTATTTTGCCCCAGTAAATCTTCTTAATGTTCTAAATTTAAGATTACACAACAGGAGCAATTCATTTTTTTAAATTTTTAGTGTTATGTTAATCACCATGCATTACATCATTAGTTTTTTTTGTTTTTGTTTTTATTTTAAAGATTTTATTTATTTATTTGACAGAGAGATTGACAGCGAGAGAGGGAACACAAGTGGGGGGAGTGGGAGAGGGAGAAGCAGGCTTCCCACGGAGCAGGGAGCCCGATGCGGGGCTCGATCTCAGGACCCTGGGATCATGACCTGAGCCGAAGGAAGATGCCTAACGACTGAGCCGCCCAGGGGCCCACATCATTAGTTTTGATGTATTGTTCCATGATTCATTGTTTGCGTATAACACCCAGTGCTCCGTGCAGAACGTGCCCTCTTTAATACCCATCACCAGGCTAACCCATCCTCCCACCCCCCTCCCCTCTAGAACCCTCAGTTTGTTTTTCAGAGCCCATCATCTCTCATGGTTCATCTCCCCCTCTGATTTCCCCCTCTTCATTCTTCCCCTCCTGCTATCTTCTTCTTTTTTTTTTCTTCTTAACATATATTGCATTATTTGTTTCAGAGGTACAGATCTGTGATTCAACAGTCTTGCACAATTCACAGTGCTCACCATAGCACATCCCCTCCCCAATGTCTATCACCCAGCCACCCCATCCCTCCCACCCCACCCCCCACTCCAGCAACCCTCAGTTTGTTTCCTGAGATTAAGAATGCCTCATATCAGTGAGGTCATATGATGCATGTCTTTCTCTGATTGACTTATTTCGCTCAGCATAATACCCTCCAGTTCCATCCATGTCGTTGCAAATGGCAAGATCTCATTCCTTTTGATGGCTGCATAATACTCCATTGTATATATATACCACATCTTCTTTATCCATTCATCTGCCAATGGACATCTTGGCTCTTTCCACAGTTTGGCTATTGTGGACATTGTTGCTATAAACATCGGGGTGCACGTACCCCTTCAGATCCCTACATTTGTATCTTTGGGGTAAATACCCAGTAATTACTTCATTTTTTAGCATTGAAGAATGCCCTTATGTAACAGTGAAATAAAATTCACATAAGAACATTTACCACATCAGCAGTATATATAAATTTCTATTTTGCTTCAAGATAATCTTGACTAAATAATAAGGAACATGAATCAACCCTATAGCATTATTTCTATGAAGTCAGAATTTTTTCATCTTTTTTCATGTTTATAGGTGCAGGCAACTCTTCAGTTTCTATTACTAGCAATAATGTTGAAAATTTCCTCTCATTGTTGATATTTAATGTATCCTCACAACACCCCATGATGTACATTAACAGTTCCTAGATGTCCCTCAAGAGAGTGCCTTTAATGAATGACCCACCTCGTCTCCAGCTGCCTTCTTCAAAATGCAAGGTTGAATCATTGCTCCCAAAAGAAACCTTACACTGAGGGCCCATGAGTATATTTCCCACGACCACAACAAAAAAAAATATTTTTGAAGAATAACTGTCAAGCATTAGAATCATTTTGAGATGTGGTGGTGATTACATTCACACATATATCATCATATTGTATACACAATTGTTAATGTTTGTGGTTTACAAGTTGGGTATCAATAAGGCTGACGTAAAGAAAAACTCTGCGCCCAAGTGATAACATTCTCGGATGCAGGGCCCTGTGAGGGTCCTAATAGCTGTAAATGGTTAGTGGGGAAGGAGAGGCGGCAGGAGGGCAGCAGCGCCCTCTGCTGGGTGGGTCGGGTCAGGAGTCGGGCAGCAAGCGCTACTATTCCTATACCCGTCCAAGCGGCGCCATGCACATCCCACACATCATCGAGTTGTATGTGGATTAGTAACTGGCGGAAGACCCTGTCTTCTAACAAAACAAACACAGCAAAAACAGAAAATATCAAATAAATCTCCGTACCTGACACTTCTTTTGATAAATTGAAATGGTCTTCTGAGATGGCAAACACCTGCCTGCTCCCCCGTAGGCGGTGGAATTTGCAAACCCTGTCTACATGACTGAACTCTATGCCCTCCAAGCCCTTTCTCCCCTCTGCACCTATCTGCATACTATTTTGACTGCCTGACCCACTCTCTTCATTTCTACTTGTCAAAATCCCATCTGTTCTTTAAAGCCAAACTCAAATGTCACTGTGTTCATCATCCCGCTGCCAATGTAGATTCAGAGTCATTTCATGTATTTTATATTATTATAAGATTCAGTTCATCTTTTATTTTATTTATTAGTATTCTGATACCACATTTGATTTTTTTTATGAGATTGTATCTCCTTTTTTGGAAATGTATGTAATTGCTTTTCACCTAAATGGAATGCCTGAAGACAACTGATTAAGGAAATGATCATGTATGTTTTTATGGAACATAATTTCACTGCCCTCTTTAGTAAGCATTTCATGTGTCCCACTCCCACACTGTTCATTTCAGAAGGGCTTCAGCATTAAAGCCTATTGTTTCCCAAACAATAACAAAGCCACAAGTTTATTTTAGTGTTTTCTTTGGCCACAGAGTTCAGCAAGCATGCTTATCACCTTCCATTTGAGCAAAAAAAAGAAAAACAGCAACAACAACAACAACCCCATGTTGCCTTTCTTGATTGCTTTGTTATCTGTGCAATGGATGATCATTCATTTTGTTCAATGTGGAAGGAAAGTGACTGTGATTAACTTGCCCAACTTATATTTATTGTGGCAGAAAACACTATTACTGGCTAAACTTCTGAGAACATGGCACCATTGTAAAGGATGAGCATTCAAAGTGTTAGAAATTTAATTCCAGATATACAAGCAATAATTCTCAAACTGTCCAGCTTCTGCTAATACAAAATGACACATTGGAGAAGAAAACATTCATTTCCTTCCCACAGCTTGTCCAAGTTGTCTTGAGTATTTGAAATTTTCTATTACATAAAAACGGCCACTAATGCTTTTCAGTGGTTGTCCTTGGTGCACAATGCCTTAGGCTTGAAAAGAAAACATCTCTCACAATACTGTCCTCACACAATGCACACACTATCTGTATAAAAATGAAAAAGAAAAAAATATTTCTCTAGAAAAGAAGTATGGGGGAAATGTGATGTAACAGCTTAATTACAAGGGATTATAAGAGGCTAAACGAGTCACAGATATGAAGGCCTAAGAAAAAAATGGAGGTCAAGCTACACACTATCAGTGAAAGCTTCCCCAGGACCACTTCACTTTTATTAACTAATAAATAGAATGCACTGTGGTATGTACAGATATCTATGACATCCTCACTTTTTTGGTAAAATAATTTATCAAATGCACCCAGAACATTCCTTTCAATACACATTATGTTATTTCTTTGAGTGTATTTAGGTCTTCAACTGATATTTTCATTTTAGTATCACTTTTTAATGCAATTTTTTTAGCCTTTACTGTTAAGTCTTGGGATTTATTAGCCAAGCAGGGTGATTTTCCTAGCTGTAATATGTGGCCAATGTGGGGAGGAGTTTGCATCTGAATCTTGGTCAGCAGGAAGGTACCAGTGGTAGGGAGATGCAATGGCTCATTAGTTTCACCTACATCTTTTTTTTATTATATTTCCTCTATATGCCAGACACTGTTCCAGTTTCATTAGAACTGGTTATAATAAGGATGCCTATTTGAAAACTGTGGGACAAATGATAATTAGGTTATTAGGAATAGATTATTTGCTAAATCTAGATGATGTCAGAATTCCATATTTTAGCAGTGGTTGACATCCGGAATTTCTGCTACAGATCCTAGCTCCCTCTATCCCAAATCAAGATCCAGGCAAGAATAAGGTGGGGTTCTAGAGCAATTTCTGGACTACACCAGAAAATAATTAATAAAATTAATAAAAAGCCTACCAGGAAAATAATTAATAAAATGGGCCTAAGTCATTCATACAGTTGTATAGGTTGTTCAATGTACATGAACATCTCATTGAGGGGTGAGTGGGGCTGAATTCAGCACCTACTCTGCTGTCCAGCCCATCTAGCCTAGCATGAGGTTGCATCTCTCCAGAGTATAAGGCACTTTTAATAAATTGCATAAAACACAGTCTACACACGAGGTCACTCACCGTGTGCACAGGGCATAGCCAACACCCAGAAGATGGTGCTCTTTTTCTAATTTGCACAAAGATCCCTTGGGAGTCTTTATCAATCTGGTGTCAGCATGCTAAAGATGCATAAGCATTGGAGACTGAGAATCAAAATAGAATCACTGAGTCAGGAAAGAAGAATATGAGATTCCACCTGGGGAATGGTATAGAATTGCAGAAGCTTTCACTGGGACCATCTGGTCCAGGTGAGGTTTGAAATACATGATTTAAAGCACCACAAAGACACCCAATAGTGGGAGCAAAGACACCACAAAGTCTCATGGCAACATAATAAGGAAAGTCATCAATGTTAAACTGCTTAAGTGCTTCCTGCTGCCACTCAGGATTGGTCTGAAATCTGGAACCACACAAAGCCTACATGTGGGGAGACTAAAGATCCAGCTGAGGAACAGTATAACAGGGCTGGGAGCTTGAGAAGGATACTGAAAACTCCACCTCTCTCTAGGCTTGCCTCAGATTGACTTCATCAACAGCAGGGCAGCTCAGACCCAGTCCATGCTGTATGGCTATAAGCCCCGCATGCTGGAGCTCTAGAGACATTGTGTGAAAGAGGATTAAGGGAAATGCATGGGAATGAGATCAGTTCTGTTTCTCAGTATAGTGTGACTGCAAGCACTCTCACAATCCTGCATACCAGCAAACAGTTCCGTGTTCAAGGCTTGTGAGCCACCTACAAAATCTTTCCTGCTGTGTTCACTTTTATATATACACACGTTGTAATTTATTTTCTCATATAAAACAGCCAGAAGAGGTAACCTGAGGTTTTGTACCAAATATTGTCTTCTTACCTGTACAATACAGTGTTAAAAGACCATAGTCATGGGTTTATACAACTACCACTTTGCTTTGCTGAATATCAGAGCCAATAACTGGATCCTACTGTACCCATTCCCAAACTGCAAAGAAACTGGGTAAGATCGAGCATATATATCAAAATGAGCACATCACTGACCCTGGAGAAAATAATTCCAGCATGCATGCCTGGTAGGTGGAGTATGATGGTATGTAAGGGATAATACCTTTCATTTTTTTTTATTTTACCAAGCAAAAATATGTGAACCCCTACTATATACTAAGCACAATCTCTGTACCCACTGAAACTATAAAATTTAAGCTTTTCTTTAAAAGATTTTATTTTTATTTATTTGAGAGAGAGTGCAAGAGAGAGCATGAGCAAGGGGAGCGGCAGAAGGAAAGGGAAAAGCAGACTCCCCGATGAGCCCCTAATATGGGACCCCAGGACCATGACCTGAGTCAAAGGGAGATGCTTAACTAACTAAGCCACTCAGGTGCCCCTAAAAATTAAGCTTCTAATAATAATCCAGTTTCCACAAGTGACATTTTTAGGCTTCTTAGGTCACTTCACAGCAATCCACTGGCAGAATGTTTTGCTTCCTACCAGCTAAAATCACCCTCCTATAAAGTGCCATACGTGAATCAAAATCACTCTTCAAGGAGTTTTAAGATATAATCACCAACATTTCCTCAAGGTAGGCAGTTAACCTCTGCATGCCTTAAACACTCTGGGCAATAGGAAAATGATGGTTGATGTGGAGCAGACTGAACTGGAATATGAGTGTTTCACAGCTTGGAAATTCTGCTATTGTTATTCTATGGTGGAGATTCTAACGTGGCCTCACAGCTTCCCTCTGTGTTCCTAGCAGAGCTGTAAAATGTTCTTTATAGATGGAAATGATTGCTGAGTGGAGTCTCTAAGGAGGAGCTGTGGTTTGCTCCTCAGCCAAGAAATAGCAATATCAAGATGTCCCTCACAAGGCATTAGCTCTTCACGTGAGCCTGTTATGGCTCCCAGGGGCTTCCTTTACTTGATGATGCTCTCGGTGTGCAGCTACTTCTTTCGGAGACTTCCCAGAGGTCTGAGAACATGCCAGGGTCAGTATGTAACCCATGGGCAGGAGATTTACCAGAAAGGACCTGAAACTCTGTGCTTTGGCGGGAGACATTCAGCTCAAATGATCTTTCAAGAATTGATGTATGGCAGAGAAAGACATGTATCATATGACCTCACTGATATGAGGCATTCTTAATCTCAGGAAACAAACTGAGGGTTGCTGGAGTGGAGGGTGGGGTGGGAGGGATGGGGGGACTGGGTGATAGACACTGGGGAGGGTATGTGCTCTGGTAAGTGCTGTGAATTGTGCAAGACTGTTGAATCTCAGATCTGTACCTCTGAAACAAATAATGCAATATATGTTAAGAAAAAAAAAAAGAAGAAGAAGAAGAAGGTAGCGGGAGGGGAAGAATGAAGCGGGGGAAATCGGAGGGGTAGACGAACCATGAGAGACGATGGACTCTGAAAAACAAACTGAGGGTTCTGGGGGGGAGGGGGTTGGGGGGATGGGTTAGCCTGGTGATGGGTATTGAAGAGGGCACGTTCTGCATGGAGCACTGGGTGATATGCACAAACAATGAATCATGGAACACTACATCTAAAACTAATGATGTAATGTATGGGGATTAACATAAGAATAAAAAAAAAAGAATTGATATATGGCTTTGAAGCATAGCTAGTGTCCCTGCATTAAAGTGATGCTCAGTTTTAACTCAGGCGAGTCACTTACCCATTCACCGCTCTGAGCATTCTCAGGAGCACACCCCCGGGGTTTCATTTGCCAAATGTGTACTTCACTTCTGCCCTTGATCATCTGAAAGTATAAATTATAATCCAGGTTCAACTTTATGAATAACTCCAAACTCAGAGCACAACAAGAGCGAACACATTTGGGGGCGCTTGGGTGGCTCAGTTGGTTAAGCGACTGCCTTCGGCTCAGGTCATGATCCTGGAGTCCCGGGATCGAGTCCCGCATTGGGCTCCCTGCTCAGCCGGAAGCCTGCTTCTTCCTCTCCCACTCCCCCTGCTTGTGTTCCCTCTCATGCTGTCTGTCTCTCCCTGTCAATTAAATAAATAAATAAAATCTTTAAAAAAAAAAAAGAGCTAACACATTTGATAAATATTTAATATTAAAAGGATGATATAAAAAATAAAGGATGATGTAGCATTTTATTATCTATTTCTTCTAAAATCAAGAAGTCTTATTACTAGTATCACATATGTATTAATTGTTACACACATGCTTTACCCTATACTTCAGCTCTCTGAACATCCAGAGAGACAAATTTCATATCACCAACGCTTCAAAAAATGAAAAAACTTTTCTAAAGTTCACAGTACCAGGAATAAGCCCACAAATAAACAGATTTCAAATATTCTAGATACTTCTGCTTAGTAATAAATGCATCTTATAATTTTATATCAAATCATATACATATATATGTATATACCATTGGAAATGCATTTCTGTTCATTTTATATTGTTATCTATTCCTTAAAACATGGTACTGTTTCACTGTTCAAAATAGTACATCCTACTCAGTTGATTTTATGATTCACTCATAGTTTGAGACCAACAGTTGGATTAAAACTATTACAGACAACAGAGTAATTTGCAGAATGCTGCAGGATACTGAAAAGTCCCTCTTATCGGAAGCAATGATGAGGCCATTAGCAAAAGGCACTGCTCTAGAAAGCTGAGATATCCTCTAGTCTAGGATCTCCAATTATATGTATCAGCTATGTCTCATTTACAGATATTGCTAATTAATCATTACTAACCAATCATGGTATCTTTCTCCTTGAGCCTAGGTAAGGCTTCAGATCATTTCTCAATACTGCACTCCAGGCAATGGGTGCTGGCTTACCGTAATTGACAGGAAAAATAACACCTATTTTCCATCTGATCCCTAGTCCCTTTTTGTGTTACTTTTGAGTCATCTTCCAATTTGCTACTTCGAGACAGATGAGGAACTTAGGGGATGGGATAAGAAGAAGGATGGCAAAGAGAAGAGCTAGGTGACTAGGAACACTCCAAGGGGTCCTACCTAGTTGATGAGGACTCAGGAGGCAATGGTTAGACTGTGCTACAAGAAACTACATAATTTGCCCCAAACTGCTCCATCTTATATTCTAAAATTTCTGATCTTCCAAACTTTAATCATATATCAACATTTTTATGTTAAAGTCTGGCTTGACAAATGAGCTGACAGAGGTACTTATGCATGCTCCATAAGGATACCAGATGTTTCTCCTGTTATCTACTTCATTCTAGGTCAACTTTCCTTCTTGATAACCCTCTGAATTTACTCTTCTATATATCAATAAAACTTTCTTCCCTTTATTTATTTATCTATCCCTTTATTAAGGACAACCCTTCTTATCATAGAGATAGCCTTGGTTATATATAATCCTGGATAACATTCAAGGGGTGAATCTTTTTATACACAGACATTGATGCACATTTTATTTCACTATTCCAAGACTGGAACTAATTAACTAATTAACTAATTAACTAATTAACTTTGTACTAACCAATTACATCTGCAAAAAATTTTAAAGACACTTAATTCCAGAAATATATAATATGATGAAATATCTATAAATGTTATCTATTTGTGTTTTTATGATTTTGAGTTTGACTAAGTGATAAAATGCAAAGAATTTAAGCATATGATTCAATAAATGTTGATAATTGATACAACCAAGTAACTAACACCCTAAATAAAACACTGATATTTTCATTTCCCCCAGAAGTGTCCTTTATGCCCTCTTCCTGCCCCTCCATAGGCAATCACTATTCTGATTTCTATCTTTATAGATTGGTTTTGCCTTTTAAAATTTTATTTTATACTTCTTGTAAGTATAACATGCAATGTAGTAATTTTACTTTAGCTTCATTTGCTTAGTATTTTTGGAATTATACATATCAGTGGCTCCTTCTGTTTTATTGCTGAGTAATATTCATTTATCCATTCTCCAACTGAAGGAAATTTAGTTTGTTTCAGTGTTTGGTTGTTGTAAATAAAATTCTATGAAAATTATTGTGCAATTTTTTTGTAAATGCATGTTTTAATTTCTCTTGGATAAATACATAATAGTGAAATTATTGTGACATAAAACAGACATTATATTTAACTTCACAAGATACTGTTGAATAGTTTATCAAAGTGTACCATTTCACATCTCACCAACCACACAGGAGAGCTTTAGCACCTTAAAATTTTGCTAATATTTAGTATTGTTCATCCTCTGAATTTTTCCCTCTTCTGGCTGTCATGCCATCTATTGGTATTACTCTTTCAGATGGGTTTGCATAGTGAGTGTTGCATGGAGGTCTGGTTAACTATACTGAAACCCAATGTGGAGTCTATCACACTCATAAATGCTAAGAAGAGAGACAGAGGTGGTAGCAGAAATGTTGAAATGAATTCTTATACTTAAAATTAGAAATATTTTGTATCTCCAGAATACAGAGATATGGCATAAAGCAGTATGTACTGTTTCTCTCTTTTCTCTGGTATTACCTGAGTAGAAAGTTCTTTAGTCTACTACATAATAATTTTAAGGGTTCATGGCAGAATTTTACACAGAAACAAAACATCTAATCTAGGACTCATATCTAAGATCTTGGATATCTTGTATTCTCTCATATTGAACTCACTGATCTTCTCTTCATTGAGTTCAGAGTAAATAAATGCACTGAGTTAAAAAAAATGTAGGTAAACTCTTTGTGCCCATTCTATAATTAGATTTAAATTCGCTTAACAATAGTATTGCTAATTAATTATATGCAATTTTATCTCCATAACTGTCATGTTATACAGTGATTTTAATGAATGAAAAGCATTGGGAAGCCAGTTACTAGAGCTGCTTCCCATCATAGTTTTCTTATTCAGTCTTCAGATTAATCAGTACTCCTACTTTCTTGTTCAAATTTCCCACATGTAGGTCTGGGGATGATTAAGGCGGAAACAAGTTTTCATTGGAATAATCCAAGCTGGGGATTCTTTGCTTTCAAATCTTCCTGTGTTTTCTTCAATCCTACCATCAAAGGATAACTTAATCCTTCCAGAGATTCTCCACATGCCTCAGCAATCTATTTCAGTCTCTCTCTCTCTCTTCTTCTGATTCTACATTTTTTTGCACACATACAAAGTATTCCTATTAATAATACCAAATGTATCTGAACTCCCTACCCATGAGATTCAGATATATTTTCTTTTGAAAAAAGTAAGTCTTTATCAAATTTACCCCTCCTCTCATTCATTGTCACTGCTTTAATTTGACCCTTATTTATTTCCCATTTTAGCATATACAATTTCTAAGACTCCTAATTCTTATCATTTTCTAGTCTTTTTTTCATAAAAAAAATTCCCCACATATATGTTTCTTACTACTTCCTCAAAGTATCCAATTTTCCCCATAGCATAAATCTGGAATTCCTTAATTAGGCATAAAAATAGGTGTCATTATTATTTTGCCCCAAATCCCCAGTTTCATTTTTCCAGTGTTTCATATGTACAGACTTCAAGTACACCAAATTAATTACCAGTCACCAAATAAAACTTACCTTTTAGATCATCATAAGTTTCCATAAGCTATTTTTTCTGTCCACAATGCTTTTCTTCTTCTGTCTCTACCATAATTTTACACATCCTTCAAGGCCCTTCTCCCATGCTACCTGCCTTATGATACCTCTTTCTACTAGAGTTGGCTGTGTTAGCTTGCTCCCTCTTTCACATTCTCTTATACCAGCTTCTCATTAGCACATAACTTCCTATTATTCCTTGCTGTTTAGTTTCCAGCATCTTACACTATTACCTTATTCAGTAGGTAGATTCTAAAGTGAAATGCACAAAATGGGAGCATAAAGTGAAAGTAATAAAAACACAAAACTAACAATGAAAATCCATTAGGAAAATTTCCCATTGTAGATTGACACACTATCCCTCAATTATTCAGCTTAGCAGATTTTCCTCTGGTGCTAGAGAAAAAGTACTGTTTCCTCTGTTGAATATCACATGATGTCATTGACTGACATTTAAACTTAGTAGTAAGTTACATGAATTTAGTGTGTGTGTATGTGTATTCAGTATGTACTTCATTTTGAGTTTCTGAAATAAAGAAGAGGAGGTTTTATGTTCCTTTTTTTTCACTTTTTGACAAAAGAAAAAAGGTTTCAGGAGCCCAGCTGACTTGCCCTAAACCACTCACCTCACTCAGTTACTGAGTCATAGAAATATATTTTGAATCCAAGTGTTTTTATCTCAAGTTGTCTGTGCCAAACTGTTGTTGGGTTCATAACAATGAAAAAGAAATTGCACAAAATAAGGCAAAATGCTCAAAAAATTCTGGAAAAAAAAAAACCCTCAAAGATCTTCAGTGTTGCTAATTTTCATTTAAAGGTCGTAGAAAGGGGTAACTGGGTGGCTCAGTCAGTAAGCATCTGCCTTTGGGTCAGGTCAAGATCCCAGAGTCCTGGGATCGAGCCTCGCATCGGGCTCCCTGCTCTGCGGGAAGCCCACTTCCTCTCCCACTCCCCCTGCTTGTGTTCCCTCTCTCACTGTGTCTGCCTCTGTCAAATAAATAAAATCTTTAAAAAAATAAAGGTCATAGGGACTTTGAAAATTCCATATTTACTACCCTTGAACTACAAAAATCAATCAATGCCCTCATGATGAAATAAATACATACTTCAAAGAATCAAAATCTTGGAAAAGTCTAATGTAGTTATATCAAGACAGTTCTAATTTGGTTACATCTAAAAATGTGCACACCAAAAAGCAGCAAAAGGAGGGAGAGATTTCCTTTGTAATCACATTTTCAACTTATATTCTAAAATCTTCAGGTATCAACTTTCTCCTCCATATTTCTATTTTGTATTATATGTCTAGTGGTAAGGTATAGATTCTCCTACAGAAAGTAAGATCACATTTATTTTTGGAGCTCTGGTAGAGTAAAACATTGCTTGACCCCAAACACAGGAATGAATTGTGTATTCCAAAGTTTGACTCTTACAAGTTAAAAGAATCACTGTGATTTAATATCTTTTGGAAAAAAAAAAAAAAAAGCTCAATACTTCAGAAATTTCTGCAGAAGACACAGTCAGGATAACTTTAAATAGTTACCCAATAGAAAAGGAGCAGCATTTAATAATCACATAGAAGACATAGATACAGGATAAAGGGGAGATGAAATTGAATCTGATCAGTACGTAGGTGTGACACAGTTGCCGTGAAATGATCAAGAGCACTGTGACTGTAATACTAAGCACTGATGCTGGAGGACACAGCCAGGTGATACTGAGATTGAAGAAAAGAAGATAATTAACTCTCTCTATTTATTTATATAAATAAAGCCCAGAGAAAGCATGCCACTGGACTCCAGGAATACTTACTAAGAAGCTTCTTCACAAGTAAAAGAAGAAATCAGTATGAAAAAGAAAAAGAAGCTGAGAAATGGAGAATCTACTTTCAAGGACAAAAACTAACAATACAGAAAATTTTGAGTGTACAATTTGACTTTTTTTTTTTTTGGTTTTGTTGTTTTACAAAATGCTCAATAAAGAAAATTCCTCTTACAAGCTAGCACAATGAAACACTGAATTCTCTTTACTAGAAATCTACTAAAAACAATTGTTGGTAAAGAGTGGATCATAGCTAAGGACTGGAATTTCTATTTACTACAATCTGAATGTGTTTTGTTTAAGAGAACTATTACTTAGAAACCATCAGTCATAATGCAGCAGAAATTCCCTTGTCATTCTTGGGATTCAGGCACATACATCTGATCAGCATCTGTGGAAAGCATATTTGTTGCCAGATGATATAACCTAAATTCAGGTGTGAATTTAAGGAATCCAAAGCAGAGCAAGTACCAACATAGCCAAAGTCTTTGCTTTACCTTGTTATAGTTGATTTCTTTCTGTGTTTTCTGATTCACACTCTTTGAACAAGGGGACACAGATAAGTACAGAGGACCACACTCTTGCTATCTTTAATCCTCCAGGGAGCCCTCCACATCATGCTATGCTAGCAGTGACTGGGTCATTCTCTGACTTCAGAACTATTTCAGACCTACCCATTCCACTTTCTTGTGTTGAACCTTCAACCAGGGCCAGCTTGAACTCAGTGTCATGGCTGCACCTAACTATACACCCTTTATCTCCTAGCAATTAGATTTTTGTTGGACTTTAGCAGCCCAGTCTCTGTACTAAATCACTTAGCTCATTGGAGTGAGAGAATGCATTTTGACTTGAATTAAGTTTTGGTTTATTTATTTCTTTGATTTTGAAAACCTAGTTTACATGGTAGCTGTAATTATGTAATATCACATTTTTCCTTCAACTAAGTGGGCCACCCAATATCTGGCAATGCTATTTTCAGGGAGATGGAGTCTCCTGTGGAAGTATACTCTCAGAGTGTCAAGGTTTTTGTTGTGTTTTCCAAATATGTTAAAATGGGTGATTAAATGATATAATAAGTTCATAACCTTGAACCTTGACAATTTGTGCGAAGAATACAAAGTTACCTAGAGAGCTAATAGTAATCACAATGTAGCTGGCAAAGGCAAAGATATAAAAACATATTGATCATAGACACAATACACAGACTTGTATCCTCGCCCCTGAACAAATTCCTTTCATAAAGTGCATACATACAGACACTCATTCATAAACACACAAGCATAAAAATATTTTCCTAATGTGACCATGGCTTATTGGTAAGTCTACCCAACTATTTACCTTTCTTCTCATTTGAATGTTTTCAAAGAAATAAACTATTTAGCATTTGCAGAAATTTTCTCTTTTTTAAAGATTTTATTTATTTGAGAGAAAGAGAGTGGGCGAGAGAGAGAGCACAAGCCAAGGGGGAGAGGCAGAGGGAGAAGCAGACTCCCCCGCTGAGTAGGGAGCCCTATGCAGGGCTTGATCCCAGGACCCTGGGACCATGACCTGAGCCAAAGGCAGATGCTTAACTGACTGAACCACCCAGGCTCCTCGGCAGGAATTTTCAAATAAAAAACACTTATGGGGCGCCTGGGTGGCTCAGTCGGTTAAGCGACTGCCTTCGGCTCAGGTCATGATCCTGGAGTCCCGGGATCGAGTCCCGCATCGGGCTCCCTGCTCAGTGGAGAGCCTGCTTCTGCCTCTCTCTCTGCCTGCCTCTCTGCCTACTTGTGCTTTCTCTCTGTGTGTCAAATAAATAAATTTAAAAAATCTTTAAAAAAAAAATAAAAAACACTTATGTACTTGAAGTCTTAAAACCTCTATGAAGGAGAAGTAGCAATAGGAGATTTAGGGCTGAAGGGGGTACATTGTTAAGTCAGCTAATGATTATAGGTTACATGGAAACTTTGTGTTCAAGTGAGAAAATACATAACACATTACATATGATTAAAAGCTAAGATAAAGACATAAGACTGTAGGAAGAGCTACATTTTTCCTGGAATAACTCTTCAATCTTACAAAATATCAGCGACATTATGGACCTACTATGCAAAATGTCTTAGCAGATGTTGAAGTAATTAGACACATACCACCAAATAGTATAAGAGAACCACAGGCTATTGAAATTGTATTAAAATAAGAGTAGAACTTCTAGTAGCTGAAGATTGATGTGCATGGGGTAGGGGTGAGCCTAGAAGTTTAGCAAAAGAAATAGACTTTGGGTAGCAATGGAAGCAGACCAGAAAAAGACACTTGGCAATCCTTTCAATCAGCTCAGCCAGAGACACTCTCCCTGACAAGCGCTCTCAGTCAACTACAGAGATGAAGCTGATGATTTATCAAGAGGGGAAAAGAAAAAAAGTTGAGTCCACAACTACTTCTGAGACTTCCAAAGTGGCACAGTTGCATGGATATATAAGCCATTGATTTTGCCTCTAACTGCAAAGTTGGAAAGAACCATTCCAGAATTCCAGGGGTGATTTTATGGAGGTCACAGGAATGCTGGAACAGGGATGGCTATAACACTGGAGAATCCCAGGCATTCAAGACAATGATCTCTATATGAAGTGGGAGGCAGGATTTAGGTTCCTCTCTCCTCTCATTCCAATCTCTCCTCCAGTTTAGGAAACAACAGTATCCATATCCATATCCAGCAGTATCTGTGTGTCTGCATGTGTGTCTGCGTGTGTGTGTGTGTGTGTGTGTTTAGATAGGTGGTATTCTATGGATAAACAGTTGCCTCTGAATAGCCTCAGGGATAGCCAC
The DNA here is from genome assembly GCF_011800145.1 of Mirounga leonina. Taxonomy (NCBI): domain Eukaryota; kingdom Metazoa; phylum Chordata; class Mammalia; order Carnivora; family Phocidae; genus Mirounga; species Mirounga leonina. The sequence goes on along the minus strand of NW_023270320.1, from coordinate 21,962,914 downwards.
TTTGTTTATGAATATGTAATACTAATAAATCTATTCAAAATATCAGGACCATTATGAATATAAGGTAGTCTCACCAGCGCAACACACACATTCCAGCCAAATCACTTCAGGAAAAACCTGCCTTTGGATTCTCGAGATAAAAAGTTTGGAAGAGACAAATGTTCTCTGTTCCTCTTGTTACGTCTTGGGACACAAACCCATGATTCATCTGCCTCTACTTTAGGTTTTCCCTGGACAACTCCAGATGTTTTTTGTTCCAACTCTGTCATCCACACCATCTGCCTAATCTGGGTATGCCTGAACTTGATTTTGGATATTTTCTTCTGCTTTGGAATCCCAGGACTTTTGGGTTCACTTTATGTGGTCTGCCTGAACACTGACTTACCTGACTGATAACATAACTTTTTGACTTTTGTCACACAGTTTCTGAACTGAACAACTTCTCATGTGGACTATGTATGATTATTCAGACTCTATTTTAGTTCTAGAATTTGGATGTAGCAACCAGACCTTCACCACAACTATAAGAATAAATCTAATTTTTCTATACTCATCTCCAGTTTCCCATACAACATCGTTTTTGTTTGTTTGGTTTTTTTTTACTTTTTGGACAATAAGGGAGTGTGATAGACAAACACAATACATTTTCTTCTTTCCGATGGCTTAGATGGTATAAGAGAGACATGAAGTATATATCATATCAAGTTAGCAAGGGAAGTATCAAATGAGAAGTTAAAACAAATATTATAGAGTTATAGTCAGCATGTGCAGGAAAATTTTCAAAGAAATTAAAGTACCTAGGGTGAAGAGGCCAAGACAAGAAAGGGGTGACAGAGAAAGGCATTTTAGACAGAAGGAAGAGTACTGGTAAAGGATGAATAAGCATATGCCTTCAGGGAAGGCCAAGTGTCTTCTTTTGTTGGAAGGAGAGGGTGAACTATAGAAAATAAGGCCAGAGAAAAGAAGTTAATGTGAAACTGCATGATTAGTTTGGGCCAGTTTATACAACATATTTAAATGTGGCACATGGGCAAAATATAGTGCAAATAATAAAGAGATACTATAAAGACTGACATTTTATGGCCTTAAAATAAAAAGTATTATAAATGATGGAAAGTAACAAAAATCATAGTTGGTGAAGTTAAGGTACAGAATGTGAACAGAATTAACTTCTCTATTTAATCAATTCTCCATCTCTCTCCTTTCTTCCTAATAGGCATGTTACAGATAATTAAAACTGTTTACTTGTTTTCCAAAAATATATTTAACAATTTTTAGAACCATCTGTTTTATGTAAATACAGGCTGGAGTTTTCTTATTTTGCCAAATAATTAACTATTCTATTAGACCAAATACAAAAACATCAGGAAATTAAGCTATATATTTCAGTTATAATCTTAACCAAGCCATAGAAAATTACTCTTAAGTGACTTCAGTTTAATTTATTTTCTTTCCCAAACATTTATAAAATAAATCATCTTATAATTGTTCCTTTAAAGTGTTCCTAGATAAAACTCTTAAAGTTTTAATTTCAAAAGCAAATTTCTCAATTAGATGATTTTTCAATGTTGATTATTAAAGGGAATATTAATATACTATAGAGTCGTAATTACAAATAGACTATTACATTGATTCAAGAAAATGATGGGGCAATGGCCAGAAAGGTGGATAAAGCGATCTACCTATGTACATATGAACACAAAATGTATGTAATAATGTTATCGCAAATCAGTGAAGAAATAACATAACTGTTTGGGCAGATGTTGTGAGTAAATTTACCATATCAAGAGAAATAAAGCCAAATCCTTACCTAAAACAATATACAAAGATGAATTCCAGATGGTAAAGGGAAAACCCTGAAACTAGTAGTCAATAAAATAGGAAAATATCTTTGGACACAGTGATCAACATTTTAACGATAGTTAATTACATCAGAAAATACTCTTGAGACACATTCAATTTCTCAAGTAGATATTCAAAAGACCCCAAATGGCAAAAATGAATTGATAAATGTGATGACATAAAATTAAGAATTTCTTTCTAATGAATGACATTATGGGTAAATCAATTAATTAGGAAAAGATTAGGATATATTACAGGCAGTGTCTAAAATCAACAAGAGACTGGTGCCCAAATACAAAAGAAATGCCTAAAATCCAGAAGCAGCAATAACAAAAGGAATTCCAAAATTTCAAAGGGGAGAAAAGAGTAGATATTTTACAATGGAATATATTCTGAAGACCAGTTATATGAAGGGATTTTCAAACACATAATGAGATATATACATATTAAAATTACCAAAAGATATCATGTTGTAGTCACCATATAGGCAAAATTAGTAAGCCAGATAATGCATACTAGTTGAGATGTGGAAATATAGGCATCCTTATATTGCAGTAATGAGAAAAAATTCTTAAAGCTTCTTAGGAAGTAGAAAAGATACAAAGATAAGAACAATAGTAAAGAAAATATGAAAAATTAGGACAGAGAAAAGTTCCTAAGTCCAAATAAAAAGAGTTCTAGAAAAAAAAAAGAGAGAACAAAGAAATGGGGAGGGGGTTGGAGAAGAAATTATCAAATAAATAATTCAGGAATACATCCCAAACCTGTAAGACTTGAGCTACCAAGTTGAAGGAATACAGAGTAATGAGTCATAAGAGATTTCCATGCCAAGGCATATCATCAGGACAATCCAGAACACAAGAAGAAAGAGAAAATCCTAAAATCTCAGAGAAAGGAAATAAAAAAGGTCACATATAAAGAGTAGGAAATCAGATAGGCTTCTGACTTTTTAACAGCAATGTTGGAAGGTAGGAAACAATAGAGCAATGGTTTCAAAGCCAAGGAAAAACTGTTTCCAATTTTGAATTATATACCCAGGCAAACAATCAGTCTAAGGCTTGAACTTTTGATAATTAATATTATAAAATTATTTTTAAAAATATGTTCATACATAGCTTTCATAAAACCAAGTAATTTAAAAACTGAAATTTGATGCCAATCCAACCAGAGTATCAAAACTCAAGAATATTATTAAAATTATCCAACCACACCTTCTTGTTTAGATTGCATACTCAAAGACATATTGAAAAATCATTTTTTTATAATTTTAATTTTTTAAAGATTTTTATTTACACAAGGGAACACAAGCAGGGGGATTGGGAGAGGGAGAAGCAGGCTTCCCGCTGAGCAGGGAGCCTGATGCAGGGCTCCATCTTAGGACCCTGGGATCATGACCTGAGCCGAAGGCAGATGCTTAATGACTGAGTCACCCAGGCATCCCTGAAAAATCATTTTTATCTTAAATTCTTTATTTGAATGTTTAGACCATGCATTAATTTTATGTAAAAGTTAAAACGTGATTAGTCACATGAATATTTTATTTATACACGCATGTATACATGCCTACACACATGAACACTTACATAAACATATGCTTATATTCCTACAAATGCATCCAATACCATGTTTTTCCTACAATAACTACAGTTTATTTAATTTTTATGGGGAGACTTTTTTAAAGCACTGCATTTACTACTTCACAAATTATGCCTATTTTCTAAGATTCTGATATCAGTGTTCTGAATGTTAACAGGTCATCATTGTCCTTGAATTACTGTCCAAAATAATTTACTATAACTCAAATTTATGTGTTCAGAAATCTCTTATTCATGATTGGCTATACTTCCAAGAAGAGATTTGAGAATTTGATTCTGAAGACCCGAGTATTAATATAGGTTATTGACCCATATTATCTTTAATAATGTAATAGAACAAGTAGTTTATTACCTTCAAATAAAATTTCACTCTGTTCTCTGGCTCAGTAAGTGCATTGAGTCTTTCATAGAATGCAGTAGTAAAAATCACATCCTTCACCACGTCTGGCTTTGTATAGCATTGCATGTTCTGTCATCTATCTTTCCAAAGACCTGAGCATTCATTAGTATATTAATATATGATAACTAGCTTTCTTTGTTTAGAATACACCAGGGCAATTACATAGTAAAAGACTTTTACCTTAAAAAAAAAAGGTTTCTCAAAGTAATAATTCTGCAGATAATTTTTAGAAAGATAGGTAATGGATGCAGTACAACTGATTTTTAAAATTTAAAATAACTAGTTTTTAATGCATTACTAAATTATTCCACCCAAAATGAGAACAGTTAAAATCCAAGTAATTACTTTAATGGAGATTAGTAGCAAATGCCAAAAAGAAATGAGTGGTATATTTTTAGAGACATTAACCTGTCAGAGATTACATACTGGAAGCATATATTTTGGCTTTGATTGCTTCAGAAACAGGCATCCCTCTGACTTTTAACAATTCACATTGATTTCCACTCTTCCTGATAAATATGTGCCACATTTGTAGTAGCATACCTTCAGCTCATGCTAAAAGAGATAAACCAAACTATACACCAAGTCATCATACTCTCTCCCTTCAAGAATTAGCTGCCAGTAGTTATTGCCCTAAGTTTTCACACTGACAGTCATCTAGAGGTTAACTTTTCATATGATTTATTCTTCAGCAGTACTGTATAGATGTGAAAGAGTAACAGGTATTTTTAAAAATACACATATTTGGGCACCTGGGTGGCTCAGTCATTAAGCATCTGCCTTCGGCTCAGGTCATGATCCCAGGGTCCTGGGATCGAGCCCCGCATCAGGCTCCCTGCTCCGTGGGAAGACTGCTTCTCCCTCTCCCTCTCCCCCTGCTTTCAAATTACCTCTCTCTTGCTGTGTCTCTTTCTGTCAAATAAATAAATAAAATCTTTAAAAAAAATTTAAAAAAATAAAAATACACATATTCTTTAATTTGAGTTAATATGGCTACTTAACAAAGTACCTAAAATATAATGGCTTTAAACAATAACATATTTATTTTTCTTAAATATGCAATTTTGGCATGGCTTAGTAGAATTGTTTGATTCTGCTCCACTTGGCATCAGGTGGTTAAAATCATTTGAGGGCTTACTAACTTAAATGTCTGGGAGTTGATGTTTGGTATTCCTGGAACCGTGCTTGGTGCCATGGGTTAGAACACTTATACATGACTTTTCCTTGTGGTCTAGGTTTTCTTACATCATGGTAGCTGGCTTTCAAGAGCAAATGTTCTGAGAAACAGAGAGAGCTGGGCAAGAAATGTGTATCATTTTATGAATTAGCTTCCAAAATCACATACCATAAATTCTGCCACACTTTATTGGTCAGAATAGCCATAAACCCCACTCTGCTCAAGGAGAAGGAAAACAGACCTCTCAACTCTTCATAAGATGGATGCCAGTCATATTGTAAGAAGAACACATGGGATAAGTTATATATGTGAATATATACATTTGTGTATGTGTGTCCAGGCATATGTAGGCACACACATGTGTGTACAAATACTTGAGGGATGCAATCTGGTATGCCTTGCCCTCATTTTAATTCCAGTGGAAATATAAAATTTTATTACCTATGGAAACTGCTGGAACTCTCTTTAAGAGGTTGATAAAGAACTATCTTACTTCATTAAATGAGTGGGGTAGGCATTACCAACTAGGACACTTTTATAAAAATTTAGATTCTGTCAGTACTGTGGGAAAAATAAAACCAATTAAGAATAGGAGAGTAAGGGCGCCTGGGTGGCTCAGTTGGTTAAGCGACTGCCTTCGGCTCAGGTCATGATCCTGGAGTCCCGGGATTGAGTCCCATATTGGGCTCCTTGCTCAGCAGGGGGTCTGCTTCTCCCTTGTCCCTCCCCCCTCTCATGTGCTCTCTCTCTCTCTCATTCTCTCTCTCAAATAAATAAATAAAATCTTAAAAAAAAAAAGAATAGGAGAGTAAAACAGCATATTAAGAGAGGGTATAGTAAAAGGCTGTTGTTTTTGCCAGCTCAACATTCTTTCTTTCAAAAATATCTGTTTACTTCTGGGGAGGTTCAGGCTCTGGAGTAGTTTATAATATCTTTTGGCACCTGTAAATGTCATTGACACATGCCCAACCAATAAGATAAAGCCATTCCCCTGGACCATAGTGATTGATTGAGCAGTAAGTTATAGCCAGTGCTTATCAGTCCTGGGACTCTTGCTCAAACTTAGGGAAAATTATGATCATTTCCCTTTGCAGGCCCAAACAGTAGGAAACAAATCTGTGTGTCATAATGGTCTTTTTGCTACTGAAATAAAATCATAAAGAAGGAATCAAAGACAGAAACAAGCACTTTATGAGTCATTTGAACTTTTAGACATACTTAATCTTTCCATAATGTGAACAAATTCATTAATATTTGTTTGTTAATTCAGGTCAATTGGGTTTCTGTCTCTTACAATCAAAAACACTGAATAAATGGTATGTGGGCATTAAGAGAAAAAGGATATATGGTAGAATGGATATTTTCATAGTTAAAGTGTAGCTAATTGCATTATATAAATAGCAAAAAGGCACATGTAAATCCAACTACATCAATAATTATAGATGTAATCGAAAGGCAGAGATTGCCAGACAGGAATTTTTTAAATACAGCTGTATAATATCTATAATTAAGAGTCTTTGTATTTATTCTATACAAGTACTTAAAGTGAAATAAAAAATGGTAAGAATAAAGTCACTAGATCTTGGCCAACGACTGGTGAGAAGTCAAATATTTAGATCCATTATAGTCTTGACTGAGTAGAGAATCAATGATCAAGCCCTAGCTAATGTTATATCCTTTTTCCTTTATTTCTTTCCAAATTACCTTCCTTGTTTTGTAAAAATAATTTATTTGTTTTCAAGAATTCTTTTAATTTCCAGAATGGGTGAGTGAGGAGTTCATTAAAACCTCTCCCCAAAAGCAACAAAAAACTAAACAAATTGTCAACCAAGAGTTTTGGATGCATAGATACTATTCTTCAAAAATGAAGCACTTATAACTTACACCAAAACTGAGGTAATTCATCATTAGCAGACCAACCTTAAAAAATGCTAAGTGAGGGGTGCCTGGGTGGCTCAGTCAGTTGAGTGGCTAACTCTTGGTTTTGGCTCAGGTCATGATCTCAGAGTCCTGAGATCAGGCCTGCATCAGGCTCTGCACTCAGCAGGGAGTCTGCTTGAGATTCTCTCCCTCTCCCTCTGCCCCTTCCCTCACTTGCATGCTCTCACTCTCTCTCTCTCAAATAAATAAGTAAATCTTTTAAAAAATGCTAAGTGAAATATTCAAGCACAAAGGACAATAACTTGAATCCATATGAAGAAATAAAGATTCCATAAATATAATCTAAATTTCTACATTAAGAACTAAAGAAAGAAGAATAAACTAAACATAAAGTTTAGGATAAGGGAAATAATCAAGATCTGAGAAGAAAACAGAAAAGCAATAGAAAAATCAATAAAACCAAAAAAATGGTTATTTAAAAATATCTATGAAATTGACAAATATTTTAGAAAACTGACTATAAAAAAGGTGATATAAATTAATAAAATCAAGAATGAAAGAATGTACATAATTACTGATATCACAGAAGTTAAAATTATTATGAGAATGATATGAGGAACTTTATGTTAACTATTAACAAATTAGATAACATAGAAATGGAAAATTCCAAAAAAATACAAATTTCCACAACTCAAGAAGAAAGGGGTGAGAATGTAAATTGGTGCAACCAATGCAGAAAATAGTATGGTGTTTCCTCAAAAAATTAAAAATAGAAATACCATATGATCCAATAATTCCACTCTTGGATATTTACCCAGGGAAAATGAAAACACTAGCTCAAGAGGATATATGCACCTATATGCTTATTGCAGCATTTACAATAGCCAAATTATGGAAGCAACCTAAGTGCCCATCAGTATATGAATGGGTAAGAAAAATGCATATATGTATATACAATGGAATGTTACACAGCCATGACATTTGAGACAACATGGATGGATCTAAAGGGTATAATGCCAAGTGAAATAAGTTAGAATTAGAAAGTCAAATACCATATGATTCCACTCATAAATGGAATCTAAAAAATAATGAATAAACAAACAAAAACCAAATCAGAACTATAAATACAGAAAAAAAAACTGATGGTTGCTAGAGGGCAGGGGTGTGGGTGATTGGACAAAATAGGTCAAGGGGAGAGGTGATACAGGTCTCTAGTTATGAAAAGAGTAAATTATGGGAATAAAAAGCAGAATATAAGGAATACAACAATGATAATGTAACAGTTATATGATGGGATAAATATTAGCTACACTTGTGGTGAGCATAGCATAATGTATAAACTTGTCAAATCACTCAGTTGTACACCTGAAACTAATGTGACATTGTGTGTCAAATATACTCAAAAATAAATAAATAAGAAGAAGAAGAAATAGAAAATCTGAATAGAACAATAACAAAGTAATTGAGTTGGTAGTTAAAATTTTTCCCACAAAGAAAACTCTAGGCCCTGATGCATTCATGGATGTATTCATTCAAACATTTAAAGATGAAATGCTAATTCTTCACAAACTCCTCCCAGAAAGTAGAAATGGAGGGAACACTTCCCAACTCATTCTGAGTCCAGTATTTCATACCAAAGCCAATTACATCACAAGGAAAGAGATATTTGATAAAATTCAACACCCATTCAATATAAATCCAACACCCATTCATTATAAAAATTCTCAACAAACTAGAGTTAGAGATAGAAGGAAAACTTCCCAATATAATAAAGAGCATTCATGTAAAACCTACAGCTAACATTATATATCATAGTAAAAAAAAAAAATGCATGCTTCCTTCATAAAATTGGAAATAATGCAAAGATAATGACTTGTTATTCTACTGAATATTTTACTGGAAATTCAACAATTGCAATAAACCAACAAAGAAATAAAAGGCATCCAGATTTAAAGAAAGACATTTATTTGCATACAACATGATCCTTAGGTAAAAACAAAATACAATACAACAAAACACCCCTAAAAAATGCACAAAAACACTTCTAAAAGTAACAAATGAGTTCATCAAGTTATACAGATGCAAGATCTATCTACCAATGCTAACAAATATGTATATACTATCAATAAACAGACTAAAAACAAAATTAAGAAAAAAAATCATTCCTAGTGGCATAAAAAATATACTTCCGAATAATTTTTAAAAAGTAGTATAAGATTTATATACTGAAAACTACAAATTATTGCTGGGAGAAATTCAAGAACATCTTAAAAAAACAGATAGGCCATGTTCAAGGATGGGAAGACCCAATATCATTAACATGGCATTTCTTTCCAAACTGATCTATAGATTCAATGCAATCCCTTATTAAAGTCCCTGCAGAGTTTTTTTGTTTGGGGTTGTCTTACTTGGTTTGTTTGGTTGGTTGTTTTTTTTGCAGAAATTTATAATTTTGCTGCAAATTCTAAATATAAATATGGAAGTGCAATCAAGAGATTAGGCATAGAATTATAGCTAAATGGAACATAATTCAAAGTCTAGAAATAAATTTTCACATTTATAGTTAATTTGTGACAAAATTGCCAAGGCAATTCAATGGGGAAAAAAAAGTATTGTCAACAGATGGTGCTGGGACAATTGGGTATTCACATGCAAAAAACATAAATTTATAACTTTATTTCAAATGAACTAAAAAAAGGATCACAAATGTAAGCACTAAAACTATAAGGCTTTTAGAATAACACACAGGTATAAATCTCTGTAACCTTAGGTGAGGGCAAGAGTTCTTAGTATGATGCCAAAACCATGACCAATAAAGAATAAATAATTAAAATTAGACTTTATCAACATTTTAAATGATTATACCACACACACCCAAAAACACTGTTAAGAAAATAAAAGGAAAAGTCATAAACTAAAATGAATTATTTGCAAATTGTACTGCAGATAAAGTACTACTATCCTGAATATATGATAACACTTGCAACTCAATAACAAGAACACAAAAACCCAATGAAAAAATGGGCAAAAGATTTGAATAGACACCTCACCAAAAAAGATATATTAATGACTAATAAGTAGTTGGAAAGATGATCAATATCATTAGTTATGAGGGACATGTAAATTAAAACCACAATGACATACTGTTTCACATGCACTAGGATGGCTATAATAAAAATGATATAAAATAGGAAGAATTAGTGAGGCTATGGAGAAAGAGGACCCCTCACAGATTGCAGGCAGTAATGTAAATGGTGCAGCCACTTTGAAACAGTTTGAAAGTCATGAAAAATTAAACATAAGTTTACCATATGACCCAGGAATTCCACTCCTAGGAATGTACCCAAGAGAAATAAAAATATGTCCACACAAAGACATGTATTCAAATATTCATGCTATCATTACCCTTAATAGCCAAAAGTTAGAAACAATTCATATATTCATGAACTAATGAGTGAATGAGCAAAATTTACATATTCATAAAATCAAATATTATTTGGCAATTAAAAGGAATGAGGTACTAATACATGCTACCATATAGATGAATCTCAAGAACATGCTAAATGAGAGAAGCCAGATTTTTTTTAAAAAATGTATGATTCCATCTTATAAAAAGTCCAAAAGAGGCTATCTATAGAGTAGGAAAGTAGACTAGTGATTACTGATGGGTTTGTGGATTAGAACAGGGATTTTGTACATAGGCAAGAAGACTCTTCTTGGGGTAATGAGTGTGTCCTAATTTAGGATGTGGTAATGGTTGCATAACTCTTTAAATTTACTAAAAAATCATTGACTCATACACCTAACATGGTGGATATTATACTATGCATTTTATACCTCAATAAAGCACTTTAAAATTATTCTTTAAATAATTTTATGACAGTAATTTAACTTAAGTATACTTTAAGCACTGAAATAAACACATAATGATACTTTGTTGCATCCATTGAGAAGTAAACACTAGGAGAAAATGTTAAGGAAAACATGGCACTACTGTGAGATATAGGACTTATTTTAATTGTCTTCAGCATAGAAATAAATTGGAAACATACCCCAGTAAAACTACTGGACTAATTACAATGTTATTAAAATGGAAAAACCACTTTTCTCCATTTACTGGAAGAAAAAACTGTTTCATAATATTTTGCTTAAGATAAGCTATTTCAAATATTTAAATCAAGTGTGCTTTTGACATTATTTCCCTTGGGTCTTTAATTTCTTCTGAGTGTTTAATTACTAATATAATAATTTTAAATATAGGGTGATATTTATTTAGATAATTAAAGTGTATAAACTGTTAACTGGGCTTTACATAGCCAGAATTACTATTAGCACTATACATCTTTTATATCTTGTCAATTTGAAGCTTACAAAACATTCATAACGTTTCACTTATTTATTCAACAAAAATTGGACTTATCATTTATGATGAATCAGACAAAATTCTAGGGTCTGCAAATCATTAAGACTAAAGCAACCCCAAAATCCATGAATTTGTAGAGCTTATACCCTAGTAGGGAAAGATTTATTTCATGTCTTTTCAAACACCTCCAGTTAGAATTTATTTTTGTCTAAAATGGCCTATTATTTAAATGCTAAAGTTTTTTGCAATATTATTTCATTCTAAAACCAATTATAAAATATAGTCAAGAGGCTCCTGGGTGGCTCACTAAGTTGAGCATCCAACTCTTAGTTTCAGCTCAGATCGTGATCTCATGGGTCATGGGATTGAGCCCAGCCTTGGGCTGGGTGCTCAGCAGGCAGTCTGCTTGAGATTCTTACCCACTGCCCCTCCCCCTGTGCATACACACATTCTCTCTCTCTCTCAAATAAATAAATCTTAAAAATATATAATAAAAAAATATATTTTATATAGTCAAATATATATACATATATATAAATATAAATACACATACATATATACATATACACACAGATATATATATATATATATATATATATATATATATATATATGTATGTCAAAAGATATATCCATGTTCTAGGATATTCAGATTTATTTTCAGATGTCAATATAAATCAGATATACATTTTCCTATAATAAGACACATCAGAATAATGGATGAACGTGATGTAGGTACATAATTTTAGCAGTGCTACCAACTGAAATTCTAACATGATGAATTAGAAAAATAGCAAAATAAAACCAATACATTTGAGTAGGAAGAGTTCTTGCTATATAGTATTGCTAACCTGTATTTAAAATGTAAAAATAAGTGGTGCCTGGCTGGCTCAGTCAGTAGAGCATGCGACTTTTGATTTCATGGGTTGTAACTTTGACTCCCAAGTAGAGATTACTTAAAAATAAAATCTTGGGGTGCCTGGGTGGCTCAGGAGGTAAAGCATTTGACTCTTGATTTTGGTTCAGGTCATGATCTCAGGGTTTTGAGATTGAGCCCCAAGTTGGGCTCCACACTGAGCATGGAGCTTGCTTAAGATTCTCTCTCTCTCCCTCTGCCCCTCCTCTCAACCTGCACCCCCCAAAAAAAATCTTTAAAAAAAAAATATATATATATATATAAATTCCTACTTATGTAACTTTACCCAAACATACAAATATTTTAAAGGAAACAGTTTATTTATTTAAAAACAAACACATTATCTATTTAAGAAAGCACTTTGGCACATATATGAAATAATTTTTAATGCTTGATGTGTATGGAAAAAATTTGGTTATACAGATTTTACTAAACACAGGAAAAGTGCCTCTATTCTCACTGTTTTCAGGTGTACTGTATCTAAAATAATTACTAAAAGACGAACCATGAGAGACGATGGACTCTGAAAAACAAACAGGGTTCTAGAGGGGAGGGGGGTGGGAGGATGGGTTAGCCTGGTGGTGGGTATTGAGGAGGGCACATTCTGCATGGAGCACTGGGTGTTATGCACAAACAATGAATCATGGAACACTTCATCTAAAACTAATGATGTAATGTATGGGGATTAACAGAAGAATAAAAAAAATAAAAAATAAAAATAAAAAAATAGAAGGATAAAAGGTCCTATTACATCAAAATATAAATAAAATAAAATAATTACTAAAAATGATCAAGTAAAATACATAGAGAATTTTGATTCATTGATCTTCTTAATGATTCTGTTAGTTTCTCAAAACTTACTGGATATTTGATAGTAATAATATTCTTAGCTAAGATATATTGGATATTTATTTTATATTATACATTCTATGTTAGGTCTCCTAAATAGATTATAAGTCTTCACAAAATCCTATGAGAAAGATGTTCTTCGATATCTATATTGTAAATATAGATAAACTGGGACTTAGATTGAGAAAGATGTATGGAGCACATATCAAGGAAGAGAAAACTTAGAATGTAAGCACAGTCCTGCATCTAGAGTTCTCTAAATCTAGAGACCTACATCTCTATTTATATTTACCATTACTAAAATCTATTAAAAAGTATCAGGGAATAATAACTTTATGCGAGGTTACTCTGAGACTATGATTAATAAAATGAAAGCCACTTTATATTTTTATTTGTCAAAGAATTCTTTTATCTAAGAACAGACAAAAACAAAATCACTGTGGCACCCACCAAATAGCAAACATCTGCCTGTACCAGCTCATGTAAGTGCATGCTACGTCTTTACCATTTATATGTTGAGCCTCACTGTGTTCTACCCTTCCTGTAGATAAGATTCACTGAGATGACCAAACATAGAAGTGCTCCCGCTTTCTGAAAACTTCTATCTAAAGCAAACCCTCTTGCTTCCTGGGTCCTTCCCCAAATCTCAAAAACAAAGGTCAAGTTCTGTAATAGGTGCTTTCTAGGACCCTCTAATTGAGATACCCCATAGTTCTTCCACTGTGTGTTCTCCCTTGCTGTAATGAGTAATAAACCTAACTGTTCAACTGAATACATGTTCCTCCTAATCATCTTACTGGTTGATACTAGAAATGTAGTATGATGTGAGGTGTGTTGATTGCCATGAATATATAGTGCATTCAAGTGGGAAATATTAAAGAGATTACTTTTTGTTATTTTAACCCAAGTTACCCTTGCTTTATTTTTTACCTCATCTTATCAATTCTTCATAAGGGGCAATCATCTTTATTCTCTGCTAATTAGGGAGAAAATGTTTTTGCTCAATTTTTATATTAGATGTTATTTTTCAGAGCTTAAAGTCTAAATAACAATATTAGATGTTCAGGGTCTTCAAAGTGATCAGTTATAACTGCATAAATATTTCACTGGTTAATTTTGTAATGACACAAAATTATCTTTGAAAAATAGTTTTCAAAAGTCTTTGTTAGGTTGATTCAAATTTTAACACTTTTATCTTAAACTTGATCATATTAAGACTGTATTTTCAAATAATTGGTTATGGTATGTCTTTGTCTGGCCTCTAATAAAAAGTTATTGTGTGGATCAAATTAGACAATGTTTGACAATGAATCTAGGTTAGGGGTGCCTGGCTGGCTGTCAATAATACAGCATGCAACTCTTTTGTTTTGTTTTGTTTTTTCACTTTAAACTGCATGTTTTATTTCAGAGAACTTTTATAACCTATATATGCTTATTTGTCTTCAAAAGAAAAGTGCAGTGATACAAAATAACTATTTTTACCAACATACAAAAACTTATATATGTAAACATATACCATATTCATCAAAGCCTGAGCATGCAACTCTTGATCTCAGGGTTGTGAGTTCCAGCCCCACACTGGGTGTAGAGATTACTTAAAAATAAAATCTTAAAAAAGAAATAAGAAAGAAAATGAATCTAGGATAGGTCTTGGCACAATCAGTATTTGACACATAATCTTTCCTTTCCCCCCTACTTCTTTCAGTTTGAAGTAATTGGCTAGACTATAGTTTCAGAGGAGCAATTGGACAAGGTATTTTTTTATTATGTTATGTTAGTCACCATACATTACATCATTAGTTTTTGATGTAGTGTTCCATGATTCATTGTTTGCGTATAACACCCAAGCTATTATTGTTAGTCAAAAACAATCCAAATAAAGTATTCCAAAGGAAACCGACCCTCCGATTGAAGGTGAATAAATTATTTTATGTTTAAACCTATCAGGTGCCATGATTGACTGGAACTCAAGCATAATCCAGAATTACAAAAACCTCATATATTTCAAAAATCCAGGAATATCGTTGACTTGTATCTCCACCATGTGTATAGTAACCATAATCCTTGTCATAACTTCCTCCATAACTTTATTCCAACTACCACTCTCTTCTAGAAATTTAACTATCTCTTGGACATTAAATCCCACAAAAAAACTATGACCCACTCCCCCTTAAGACTTCCAAACTTTTTACCGTAGGACCTTTCCAAAGTCTACCATGTTCTTAATTTAAATTACATAATCCATCATTACAATCACCTCTTCGATTTTACCTTTAACTCTCTTATCCTTCTCTTTCCCAAGTATAACTGACTGGCAAAAATTTTACCCTCATAGAATTCTACTCTCTTTACATTTCTTTGCTACCCCAAAACAAATAAGCATGGCTAGAGAAAACTACAGACCATGCTGACTGGTCTCACTTTTATGTTCACAATCACAAACTTCAAGTGAGTCCTTAAGGCTTCATGGTAGTCATAGTATTTCCCTCGTCCCACTTGTCATCCCTCCTAGGACATTCAGTTCTGACTTTTCTTTCTTCAAGCTTCAAATGTCTGCCTCATTCTTACTCTTGGCTGATAACCTTTCTTATTTCAGTAAGAAAACAAAAATAATTGAAATACATTCACATTGTCCTACCACCAACTCTTCCATTTCTCTCCCAACTTTTTCTCTACCACCTTCTCTCTCCCTTTAATCCTATTACAATGGATAAACTCCCATACTTTCATTTGAGATAATTCCCTTCTCTTGAGCACTGGATGCTATCTCCAGTAGAAGTAGATATCTTCTTGCCTAGATTGTTTTTAAACTTCCTCTCCAGAAAGAAAATTTCCCAGTTCTTTCTAGATGGGCAAGTTGGGGAAATGAGAAAGAGATCTAGAGAGTTTGTTATTGCTACAGCTCTTTGAAGAAGAGAGAATTAACCTTGACCATTTTTTTGAGATTTTATTTATTTATTTGAGAGAGAGTGACAGAGAATGAGCAGAGGGTAGGGGCAGAGGGAGAGAGAGAAGCAGACTCCCTGTTGAGCAGGGAGCCCAACTCAGGGTTCAGTCCCAGGACCCTGGGATCATGACTTGAGCTGAAGGCAGATGCTTAACCAACCGAGCCACCCAAGTGCTCCTTATCTTGACCTTTTTTTTGTCAAGTCTCTGGAAGTAAAAAGAAATGTTGAGGTTGTGAGATTAATGATAATCCAAAATTCTTGGTTGAACATGAGGGTTCCAGAAAAATTAGAGTGATCCATATCCCTATCAGATGATTCTGTGGAAGCAATAAATGAAAGGTGATGAGTGAGATGTCAGGTCCTAAGTGGATCAGAACCAGTTTCACTAGGCTTCCTGTGGCTGAAAAAAAAAAGTGAAGGAAGGCAGAGGAACCTGTCTGTACCCCCTAGGAGTATACAGAATTAATGACAGGAAAAGCTAGCAACTCTGGAGGAGTCTTGATAACTATAACCAGGGACACCCAGTGGAAAGCCTTATATACCATATAATAAACATGGAGAATTGAGTAGAAATTAACAAGGAAAGTTGTAGAAGTCTTTGAAGCAGATGGGATTTGAACCAGATAGGTCTAGTTATAGCTTAGCAAAAGCCAGCCAGGCTTTTTTGGTGATGACAAGAAACAAGACATCACCTGGTGATGCAATGACCCTATGTAGGTCCCCATATCATATATCACATGGAAATCATGAAGAATTGGGGGTAACTCTGACCTGATTGAACTCATACTTGTTTAATGACATATTTCAAATATTAATATTTGTCTTTATTTCCCCTATCACATTGTGTGTGGATCTTTCTTCTAAACAGCCAGAAGAATTTTTTAATGAAACTTTATAGTGCATAACTTTAAAAGAGCAGATCAATGTTGAGATTTTTTTCTGTTGTTGTTGGTTTGTTTGTTTGCATTCCAAAAGATTTCTGATTAGTCAGGAAGCTAAATGAAATCAATTTACACTGCATTATATGGAACTGGAAAGAGCACAGAGGAAGAAGCATTCTTTACCACTAGTCTCTCTATTCTTAAGAAATCTTTAGAAAGGGTTCTCAGGTCAGAACAAATGAAACATGAATGGGTGTGAACTTGGAGGACATGATTTTCCCCGCTCTCTCTAGGATAGATAGGTGGATCAGGGCTACATCAGGAATTTGAGCTGTACGTGACTTGTGTGTGACTTGTGTTTGAACTCCTTGTGGAAACTCAGCAAACTTGGAAAAGCCAAGCCAGTGCCTTTAGCATTCCCCACAACTGAAATACTGCCACAATTCGTCATGATAGAGGAACCCTATTAATTGTCTAATTTCTATAAAATATGGTTCTCCTTTACCAGCAATATGCATGTGACCCTTCCTTGCCTCATCTGGACTATACTGGATAGACAATTCCAATTTTAACAGACAATCATAAGTACCCCATGAATAAAAGAGTCATTCTTGACATTGAAGCTCAGAGGGGCAATCGTTATAATGAAGAGAAAATTCTAGCACAGATATTTGAGTGGGACTTGAGAATGTATTACATCTAAAATGACTAAAAAATGTTGAAACTGATGAAGATTGTGTTTTCTATCATTAGATGTAAAGGAATATTAAAAATAAAGACTACATTAAGTTCTATAAGACAAATTCATAGGCATACAAAGAAAATATCACATTCAAGCTTTGAGACCTGTCAATATTAGGTTTGCTACATTTTCACCTTGTAGATTTATTGTATTTTTTTCATATGTATCCTCCATGTTACACTGCAATCCTCTAGAAGATAGGAACTATATGTTACTAGTTTCTCTAGTCCAAGAAATTATATTATCAGGAATATAATAACTGCTCAACAAATAGTTTTGAATGAAAAAAAAAATGCAAGCATGTCACATTGCCATGATAAGAGGAATGGAATAATGGAAAGATTGATTTCTTCAATTTACATTGCTTGCCCAGGTCATCTGAAATAAATCTTGCTTTAAAATATTGTACCTCTGAATAAATAAAACCACATCACAATGAACCCTTTCTGAGCTGAAAGAGTGAGTGCCCCACTAATGTATTCAAAATTTTTTCTCCATTGAGTATTCTCCAGCATCTTTAGTAAATAAAAACTATTACAGAATGTGTGGCAATTAAAGTACAAAAGTGTTTCTCAACTATTTTGGGTAGATCTCCACTTTCTAGCTCTACAAATTCTCAGGCACACATACTGATAACCATTCAGTCAACATGAGAGAAAAAGAGGTCAAACAACTGTCTGATAGAGTGCCTACATTTAGAGCACATATGGTTCCATAGACTCCAGCTTATGTGGAGAAGTTGAGACAACAGATATTTTTATGTAATTACTGAAAATCCAAGGCAATGTTGAAAAATACTATGAAAAACTTTTCATTTTATATAGTATTAAATTAAATGTCAGCTTAAACAGAGAAAAAATATTGTTCTTGCTAGTGTGTAGCCTTAAAAGAATCATCTCCAAAATCTAGTATTATTGGTTTACAAATGCTCCTCAGAAAAACTGACCTTTCATTATTTAATGAACCCATTCGTTTCTTAAACCTATATTTTCTAAATTGTAGTGTAGAGCCAACACTCTCAAAGGTGCTTGCATACAGGAGGGTATAGATAAACCTCTGCTCTCACCCAGGGACTAGGAAGAACTGTGGAGGGGTGTGGAAAAAGGCATTAAACATAGAAAAGTGACCAAGAGAACTTCACAAGTCATGTTCCATAAGGACAATGGAAAGGTATGATCAGAGAGTAGCTATGGGCCTATTTGAAGAAGTGAACTGATGGCCAAAAGATAGAAAAGAACCAGTAAGTGCGAAGGCTTTCAACAGGGTGCTTGCCACTCTTTGTGGAAACGTCATAAGCTGGGTAGCAATCAGGAAAATAATCTCAGTGTAAAAAAGAGCTCAGAGTCATTCAAAAGAGTCATTGTGGGAAGGGTTGATGATTATGCAGGAGATAGTTATTCCAAAAACCTGGAGAAATAAGTTAGGGGGAATTTGGGAGAGCCATTAAGATATTAGTGGGCCTAGTAAGCAGCTATGCAGTGGTAACATATCATTTAGCACTTATACATAAAAGTTGAGATTAAGCAATAGTAAAAAAGAAGATTCAAAAACAATAAAATAGCCTAAAGCAGACTCTATCTATGTGTGAAAGAGAAACACAAAATATTTAGCAACTGGCAACCATATTCTTTTAACTTCTTAAAATGTTTAGTTACTTTATTTAGCTGCTTTTCTTTCATTATTTTATTTTATTTTATTTTTGAAGATTCTAGTTATTTATTTGAGAGAGAGAGAGTGAAAGAGAGCTCCAGAGTGGGGGGAGGAGCAGAGAGAGAGGGACAAGCAGACTCCATGCTGAGTGGAGAGCCTGACACAGGGCTTGATCTCAGGACCCTGAGATAGCGACCTGAGCACAAATGAAGAGTCAGACACTTAACCGACTGAGCCACCCAGATACCCCTCATCTTTCATTATTTTAAATTAGCCAATGTTTTCTCAAATATTAGTGCTGTTGAGCTACCTGCACCTCTTTCAGCAGCCCACAGTGACATGTGATTCCACTAGTCATTCATTCCTTTCTTTCTCCAATGATTTATTGTTGTTGATGAAAAATTATATATTCAGTAGTAAGGTTTAAAAATGAATTAAATACAAACCCTTCACTATATAACTTAGGCCTGTGTTTACTTTGTAAAAAAGTAACATCAATTTCTTGATAGCAATGATCAGATATAATATACACTTAGGGATATTCCTAAATAACATGGGATTAAGTAAATTTCACATAAGACAAATTATTTTGAAAGATCAAATTAAGAAGAGCAGTTTTCACCAATTTTAACCTTGATCTTGAAATTAGCAAAATAACTGTACCCGCTTAGCCTAGTTCCCAGGGAGTGATCCTCTATGAACTGCTGGGGCTTAATTTCCCACAACTCTATTTTCTCCCAGATAGTGTTTGTCAAGTTACACATGGCATCACAGAAAGCTATGAGAACCTTGAAAATAGTCCAAATAACATATCTGTGTTGGCTTTGGCATCCCCTCCGTCCCTTTTCAATCCTCATCCTCAACCCCTCATCCCATAATGAATAAGACGCCGTGCAACCAGAACTACTGCAGGGGATTATAGCAACAACTATTTTCCAGGCTCTGCAATGACTGTAAAACTTTAATGAACTCATGAAACTTTTATCATTTTCTCTTCTTTTTGACTGGTATGTGATATAACCACCACCACAAATTTTTTTAAATTAAAAATGTAAAAAAAGAAAAACAAAACAGAGCAGTAGAAATTTTCATGAAGACAAAACAACTCAAGTTCTTTAATTTGTGCCTGCAAGACTGGAAGCCTTTATTGTCCCTGTGAATGATGTCTGATATAACAAAACAAAACAGAACAATCAGAAGACCCCACATAAATCTGTAAGAAAATAAAAGGTTTGCACACAGTCAACCCTTATCTAATAAGGAACACTGATTTTACTCTCATTCTCTTGATTACATATTTTGTTTTATTTTTTTTTTAAAGATTTTATTTATTTATTTGACAGAGAGAGACACAGCAAGAGAGGGAACACAAACAGGGGGAGTGGGAGAGGGAGAAGCAGGCTTCCCACTGAGCAGGGAGCCCGATGCGGGACTTGATTCCAGGACTCCGGGTTCATGACTTGAACTGAAAATAGATGCTTAACTGACTGAGCCACTCAGGCGTCCCTGCTCAGAAATTTAAATTCAACATTCAATCCTCTTTCTTCTATCTTTTTAATCTCCTTACACATCTACAGCCTATCATTTTGCAGAGCACATAACAAACCTCATAATATTTTTTACTAAGGCAATTTGCCATTTTTAACATAAAAATCTTTCTATGGCTCCCTTTATTTCAATTAATCCTTTCTTAATTTCCTTATGTTTCTTCTTACATGATTAGTTAAACTCATCCCTTAACCCAGAAAAAGATTCTATCCAAAATAAATCTAGTGAAAACAGGAGATACTACTTTAATTGTTCCTAGTTGTAGAGTTTAAAAAGTGATCACAGTCTGTCTGTGAGGTGTTGAAATATTTCCTATTTAACTTCTGGCAATCATTTTCTTTAGAGTGTGATCAGCATGTCATGTTTGGAAAAAGAACAAACTCGCAGCACAAACACAAAGCTTTTGCATGAAAGCCTTTGAGTTCCAAAGGGCTTGTTTTCTTGGAGGGTGAACACAGTTCATCACAGACTAATTTTCCCTTTTGTTAATAAATGCATGAAAGGTAGCACTCTGAGAGAAATATTAAAGTCAGATATGATTCTAGTATAACCTTGGGGATACGTTAAAAGTGACAGGCACCAATTAGTGCCTTTAAGAGGGCATTAAAAGCTGAACACTGTAAACACCATTTTATCAGGACAAGGGCAGCAAATCTATTGAGTATTTCTAAACCTGCAATATCCTGAAATGTAGTTACAATAATAGTATGATTTTATACTTTATCAGTCTCTTTGTATTTACAATAATAGGGACACATTTGATATTCCTAAAGTATATCACGTTAAAATGAGATTTCCACACTGAACAAATAAAGCAAAAAGAAAGAAAAAGTTATATAGTTTAGCTATTCTATTTCAATTATCCTGTTTGGAGTCTCAATTTAAAGACTAAACATATCTATTAAGTAAACATACATATTCACTCATCACACAACTGTTAAGGATTGCTTTAACATTCTGTTTATAAATATTAATAGAGAAATAAGCCTATCAATTACTTTCTAGCAATTCTTATTTGTAATCCAATGAACCAAGAGATATTAATTACAGGACCACAAAACTCTGAAAACGTAATAGCAGTGATAATATTTGCTTCTGTCATGAGTTTTAATATTTCAGGCCTGAATGTTCTTAAAAACTTCACCATCTTCCATAAACCACAACAAATGAACCATAGCTGAAAATTTATTGGAGATTTTTAATTAATTATTAATATGTTGTTACAGTGACTCAAGCACAAATGGCATTATGTTTTATAGCTTTAATCCAATACCTGAAATGCTCATTTTTAAGGAGATATAAAGACTAATACGATAGCAGGACTAGAAAGATTAAAGCTCATTTTACCACTGGAATTGTAGTTGACTCTTGAATAACATGGAGGTTAGGGGTGCCAAAACCTGCAGAGTCCAAAGTCCACATATAACTTTGACTCCCCAACAACTTAACTACTAACAGCCTACTGTCAACCAGAAGCTTTACCGGTAACATAAATAGTACATTTATGCATATCTTTTTTTTTTTTAAGATTTTATTTATTTGACAGAGAGAGACACAGTGAGAGAGGGAACACAAGTAGGGGGAGTGGGAGAGGGAGAAGCAGGCTTCCTGCCGAGCAGGGAGCCCGATGCGGGGCTCGATCCCAGGACCCCAGGATCATGACCTGAGCCGAAGGCAGACGCTTAACGACTGAGCCACCCAGGCGCCCCTAGATTTACGCATATTTTGTATGTTCCATTGATTATATACTGTATCCTATGAGCTGGAGAAGAGAAAACATTATTAAGAAAATAATACAGAAAATACATTTCTAGTACTGTTCTGCAAAAATTCAGTTTAGAAGTGGACCCTCATTGTTTAAGTCCAACTTGTTCAAGGACCAACTGTACATTGGTTTTGAAAAAACCTCATTGCAAAAAATTTCAAGGACAAGATTCGTCTGTATGATCTTTTAATTAATGTCACTATCCTGCAGCAAAAATTGAAAACATAAAGATATGTAAAAGATTTACTTTTCATTCCCTGAGCATTAGTATTAACTGTTCCTAAAATCAACTGTGGCATATACGTGAAATAATTTTAATAGTGAGGGAAAAAAAAAAAACACCTTGGATTCTCAACATGTTTCTTTAAAATAACAGCAGAAGGAAACATAGCTATATTTTCATATTTCCAAATGAACATTTTAATTAACCCTAAATCCTCACTACATGTATGTCCTGATTCTACCGTTTTTTTTTTTTTTTAAGATTTTATTTATTTATTTGAGAGAGAGAGAATGAGAGACAGAGCATGAGAGGGAGGAGGGCAGAGGGAGAAGCAGACTCCCTGCCGAGCAGGGAGCCCGATGCGGGACTCGATCCAGGGACTCCAGGATCACGACCTGAGCCGAAGGCAGTCGCTTAACCAACTGAGCCACCCAGGCGCCAGATTCTACCGTTTCTGCTTGGCTCCTGCATCCTTCTTTCTAGGCCTCATCAGTATCATCATCTTCCCTTCTGACAATGGATGTTCATCTGCGATGGTTTCCAGGCTGTCGGATCTGACACGTACACTTGCAAACACAGCTGAAGCAGCACCCACAGCTGATACACACTAACGTTAACAGCATGGAGAAGCTTTTCACATGGTGCTTCCGCTATGTGCATCATCCCACATATTGTCTTCCATCATAAACCAAATACAGTCCATATTTTCTCCAAAAAAATTGTTAAAACCATATTCCTCCTGGTGTGATCTAACAGCACACAAGTTTCTGGGACTTCAGCACTATTCTAATAGCATAAATGAACACTCAGAATCTTTTTGAAGAAGGAGAAGAAAACTATTAGAGGTCAAATGGTACCCACATAGATCAAATTATATTGGGAAAGTGTCTGAGATTTGGCTATTGAAATTGGTGTTAGTTGCACCTTGAAGTGGAAAAATAAATAAATAATATTAAGTTCAGTTCATGAGACAAATGCAAAATTAGAATAATCCACTAATTATGCTCAAAGCCAATTAATTGCTATTTCTATTAAATAAGCTGGAATTGGCCTTAGCCTATAAAAATATCATTGAGAGTTCAATAATACTGAGACAAATTGTGTCAGTCTACTACAACTTTTTTATTCCCAGACTTTTTTTTTTTTTTTTAAGATTTTATTTATTTGACACAGAGAGAGATAGCCAGAGAGAGAACACAAGCAGGGGGAGCGGGAGAGGGAGAAGCAGGCTTCCCGCAGCGCAGGGAGCCGGATGCAGGGCTTGAGCCCAGGACCCTGGGATCGTGACCTGAGCCGAAGGCAGACGCTTAAACATCTGAGTCACCCAGGCGCCCCCATACCCAGGACGTTTTATGCTAGTTATGATATAACGTCATTCTTAGCTAAAGCACTGCTGAATAAAAGTTTTTATTCAAAGTATCAGGTTTTTTTCAAAGTTTCAAAGTTTTAACTATAAAATTGCACAAAATTATATAATCTGATAATGAGCCAGCAATTTTTATAGCATCTCCCAAAACTACATTTGGAGCCCAATAGTAAAACTGTACAGTAGTACATTAATTAATGTATATCAAATTTTACTACAGAAACATATTCTAGGTAGAAGTACATTTTGTTTTTCTAAGTACATCTTTTTCATACTTCATCATTTGCCTTCTATTTATTCAATCTTATTACTCATTACTTTAAAATATATTAACACAAATAAATTGCACAGAGTTAGGAAAGGAGGGCATTTAGGGAAATATATATAATGAGAAAGTCCTAGCCCTGCAAAATAAGGAGGAAACTTCAGCTGGGAACATTGAAAAGTAAAGAACCCCAAGCGGTCAACCTGGTTCATGAAAAAGAGTCCTTCAGAGGCATTAAGGACAGGACGCAAGCTCATCACAGCCCACCTGGAGTTATGTCACTGGTGCTCAGAACCTGTGTTCTTTACTCTTTTGCTTTCTTCTTCTCAGTGGTCTTTTCTATTAACTTCCTTCTGTCCTATAATTTTTTATTTGCATGCAGTTTTGACTTGTTTTGGCACCAACCCTATGTTAACTTCATACTCACCTTTATCTAATTACTTTCTCTGAGTCTTATTGCTCAAATTCTCCACAGAGAAAAACTGAATGACCCAACCCATGGATTAGTTTACTTTATGATAAAAATTCATTACAGATCCAAGCAGCTGAGCCCAGAGACATGAGGTTAAATAGAATATTCCTCTCTGACTAGGCCAACTCCTTTAGAAGAGATTGTGGACTTGGAATGATATATATATATTTTAAATGAGGCATGGGCTCAGCAAATACCACATAGTATACTTTCTTCAATAGAAAAATACCAATTTAAAATCCACAATTCATAACAAAGTGCTGGAGATCATTATAACAAGAAAAAACAACAAAATTAATAAAAATCGAGGGTAGAATTTCTACTATATAAGGAACACAGTGTTTTTACTAGAAATTTAATAATATGGATCCATGTTACTACTGGGTGGCTTGAAAATGTGCTCCTAAAAGGAGCTAATTGGAAGTTATCAAATTATCTATCCATCTACCTACCTACTTATCTATAAGTTTTCCAATTATATATTAACTATGCATACATGTATGAACATTATGCACATTCTCATAAAATATATATTCTATATGTATTTGTATTTGCTTATGTATTTATATATGTATATATGTCCATGTGAAATTATCTACATATGGAATGTAAGAATTATTGATTCCTCTAGAGACGCCGTCTATTCTCTCATACACTCCTTGCTGAGAGAAGAACTGATAATAGGGAGGGCATATCTCAAGGCAATGAATAAGGGGGTAGGTGGGAGAATATCCATAGTTCTGCAGTGGTTCCCAAGAATGCTCTAAATGCTTCACAAATGGGGA
The DNA here is from genome assembly GCF_011800145.1 of Mirounga leonina. Lineage (NCBI taxonomy): Eukaryota > Metazoa > Chordata > Mammalia > Carnivora > Phocidae > Mirounga > Mirounga leonina. The sequence continues at coordinate 21,937,247 of NW_023270320.1, read as the reverse complement.
CTTCTGTGGTTTCCTTTGTCTAGGTCCACACAGTTATGTGACATAGAATATTAAATATGAGGTCAATTCTGTATTCTAAGAAATGTAAATGCAGAAAACTTTTATTATCCTTACATTACCCCGTAACAAAAACTACTGTTTGATTTTTTAAAAACACATATTTTTTAAAAGATTTTATTTATTTATTTGAGAGACAGTGAGAGCCAGAGAGATCACAGAGGGAGAGGGAGAAGGAGAAGCTGACTTGCCACTGAGCAGGGAGCCTGATGTGGGGCTTGATCCCAGGACCCTGAGATAGTGACCCAAGCCAAAGGCAGATGCTTAACCAACTGAGCCACCCAGGTACCCCATAAATATTTTTCAAAGTATATATTGCATCAGATTATAAATCTTACATTTTTGAAAAAGGAGAAAAAGAGTGGAGACTCTAAAACATAGAGTCATGATTAAGTGACACAATTGTTAAGAGAGAAGTAATTGGCCTATGGTAAGGTGCATAGTATCTTCCAATGATAATTTAAAACAAAAAAAAAAGAATATTCAATTTCTTACAAACTTCTAGAGAGGCTGAACTACCTAATACATGAATTTAAAAATAAGCAGATTCCTTTGCTTCATAAATTTGACTTCATAAATTTGACTTGTATATACTTTTAAATTTTTGTACTGTACACATGTATTGATTGCTTTAAAAATCAGTAAATATTTTATACAAACTGATAAGTCAAATATATCCAAGAGTGGAAGGTGAAAGACAATGGGCATCATATCATGGATATAAGGAGGCCACCAGAAAGAAACATACTAAAAGAATATTTAAATAATCTAGGAATAACTTTCCATGTAGAGACAAAAGGGAGAGAGGGGTTGAGAGTGTGGCATTGGGTTTGCACAAGAAGAAAACTTCTGGGAGCATGGACTTATATCAGAAATACTAGCTAGCATGATCTCAAGGAAATCCCTCCACAACCTGAAAGATTTGGTTTTCAAAATTACTCACAAATACCACCTAATACCAGAATTTGGAGTAGGGAATATTCACATCAGCCTTCCCCCTATCTGAATTCTGAGAAAACCATTACTACCTAATGAACAGCAGTGTAGACTACAAGGAAATGGAACACTTTGCCTTAGCCAACATCAAGCCTAGCTATGAATAAAAAGTAATATTAGCATGGGGCTATAAAAATAATCTCAATTATGAGGAAAAACTAGTACTTTCTATATAAAGAAGAAATACTTTTGATTGCAAGAGACTTCCTGAACATAAGTGAAAAATATGTTAATAAACAACTGCTCCGTATTGCAAAATAAAACATGGACCCTTCCAAAAATATACAGGATGAATACATATACATGGATTTCCCAGCAGCCAGGTGAATAACCTGGCCCCAAAACAAAGGCCACCAAATGTTGGAAGTTAATATTTCCTAGCATTTTGGCCTTCTTCCTGCCAATAAGCCAAAACATAGACAACTAGTTTATGTGTTTCACATTCTAACCACAGAGCTGGCAAAAGATACAAGAAAATAGGGGTGCCTGGGTGGCTCAGTCATTAAGCATCTGCCTTCAGCTCAGGTCAAGGTCCTGGGGTCCTGGGATCGAGCCCCACATCAGGCTCCCTGCTCAGTGGGAAGCCTGCTTCTCCCTCTCCCACTCCCCTGCTTGTGTTCCCTCTCTCACTATGTCTCTATCTGTCAAATAAATAAAATCTTAAAAAAAAAAAAGATACAAGAAAATAAACCAACCATCAAATGAAAGTATATCTAAAAGCTAAAAAAACAAAACAAAAAACACCAAAACAGACAAGGAAAGGATAACACCAAAATTTGAAATGCCATCCTTAAAATAAAATCAGATACTTAATGAGACCAAAATGGTATAATGTAGAATAATCAGAAGGTAAAAATAAGCCATTTGGATTACTCAAATAAAAATTCAGTGGAGGGAGGAGTTAAGATGGAGGAGAAGCAGGGGGACTCTGGGCTTCCCTCCTCCCTTGAACATAGCTGTTTTGAGGTCAGATCACTTGGAATGCCCAGGAAATCGATCTGAGGATTGGAAGAAGGATTTCCATGGTTGAAAGGAGACAGTGTGGCAGGTGCGAGGTGTGTGGAAGTGAATTGGGGGAGAGAAATCTTCTGTTCTGCGGAGGGGAGGGAATCCTTTCCATGGAGAGACCAAAGGGAGAGGAGAGAGAGAGGGGTTGAGAGTGTGGCATTGGGTTTGCACAAGAAGAACACCTCTGTGAGCATGGACTGAGGAGCCAGGTGAACTGAATGGCACAGGTTTTTTTGCAAATAGTGAGTGGAGCTCAAGCTCCGAGATTTTGGAAGTGCGAGACTTTCCCTGAAGCAGAGCTGTAGCTCACTCTCCTGGAGGGAAGGGGGGCTTTGGCCTGGGAGCATGCATAAAGTGGTATAGGGATCTCTGGGGTTGCCCTGGAAGACATTGTTCCCTTTCCTGGAGTACATTTGGAAGAGGGCATATTGCCTTTCCAAGGACAAAAGACCCTGCAGGCGCCAGCAAATGGCCGTCCATCAGCAGGGGACAAAGGTGAGACCAGAGGGTGGATAACCTGGTCGCTGCTTTTCACAATGACACACCATAGATTCCACACACCATGAAGATGAGGGACTGTTTTTCTGGGACAAAAGCATTAGTCAGAGCACTGTGAGCCTCTAATCTGGCGGTGTCTGCTCCTTTAAGATTTGGAGGTTTGAATCCCAGCCAGGTGCCAAACCTAAAACACAGGAGAGCTAGATGCCCAGCACTGACGGCCATCTTTTCTGTGGGGGCTTCCTGAACAGCAGCGGGTGTGAGATCCCTTGTCCAGGATGAGAGAGTGGTGTGTCACCATTTTATCTCTGCTACCAAAATGGTGGGACGTCAGAGAGCAACACAGCGGCCCCCAGTGGAGATGGGAGCTGCTTACATCAAACCCTGCCCCGCTGTGCTTGGCAAGTGCTTTTTTTTAACGGGGGCAGGATTGACTCTGAGCCAGCTTAGCCGACCTCTCCCATGGAAGAGCACCGCAGGCAGCATGCTGCATTCACCATGTCTACCAATCATACAGTGCTACAAAGCGCCCCTTTCAGTTCTGGTGGAAATAGGACCAGGCTGTATTATGAATCAGGCTTACAGTTTTTTTGTTTATTTGTTAGTTTTTCCATTTCCTTTTCTCTCTCTCTCTCTCTCTCTCTCTCTTTGGAGGGGGCGGTGGAATCAGACTTTTCTTTCTTTTCTTTTTCTTTATTTTTGGATTGCCTTTTTTTATTGTCCTTCCTTTTCTCTCTCTCTCTCTTTTTTTTTTTTTTGAGTAGGCTTTTTTTTTTTCTTCTCTCTCTCTTTTTATTTCCTTTCTATTTCTTTCCTTTTTTTCCGGGATTTTTTCAACAAACAGATCAAAACATTCCTAGTTTAAGGTCCAAGCACTCCCCACTCAAACAAGGAGGGACTCTGCAGAGGACTGACCTATGGGAAAGAGCAGCCAATACACAATAGCAGAGTGCACATGGCATACACCAGAACACTTCCTGAAGTGCCAGGCCCTAGACAGCATATGACCGCTTTTTAATATAGCATTAATCTGAGGTGCAGGAAACATAACAAGCTTTCATAACATGCAAAAGATAGAAACTGAGCCAAAATGACAAGACAGAGGAATTCTCCCAAAAAGAAAGGTCAGGAAGATATCACAGCCAGGGACTTGCTGAAAACAGATATAACCAATATACCTGAACAAGAATTTAGATCAACAGTTATAAGACTACTAGCTAGACTTAAGAAAACACAGAAGACACCAGAGAAACCCTTGCTGCGACATAAAATACCTAAAAACTAGTCAGGCTGAAATAAAAAAATGCTATAACTGAGAAGCAAAACAGATTGGATATAATCACAATGCGGACTGAAGAAGCAGAGGAGAGGATAGGTGATATTGAAGATAAAATTATGGAAAATAATGAGGCTGAAAAGCAGAAGGAAAGAAAACTATTATTGGATCATGAAGGTAGACTTAGAGAACTCAGAGATTCCATAAAGCAAAATAATATCCATATCATAGGAGTCCCAGAAGAAGAAGAGCAGGAAAAGGGAGCAGAAGGTTTATTTGAACAAATTATAGCTGAGAACTTCCCTAATCCAGGAAAGGAAACAGGCATCCAAGTCCAAGAGGCACAGAGAACTGCCCTCAAAATCAACAGAAACAGATTAACACCATGACATATCATAGTGAAACTTGCAAAATACAAAGATAAAGAGAGAATTCTGAAAGCCCTCTAGGGACAAAAGGTCCTTAACCTACAAGGGTAGACACATGAGGCTAGCAGCAGACCTGTCCACAGAGATGCAGGATAGAAAGGAATGGCATGATATATTCAACAAGCTAAATGGGAAAAATATGCAGCCAAGAATACTTTGTCCAGCAAGTCTGTCATTCACAATAGAAAGAGAGATAAAGAGTTTCCAAGACAAACAAAAACTAAAGGAGTTCATGAACACACTAAACCAGCTCTGCAAGAAATATTAAAGGAAACCCTTTGAGTGGGAAGAGAGACCAAAAGTAACAAAGACTAGAATGGAACATAGACAATCTACAGGAACAGCGACTTTACAGGTAATACAATGACACTAAATTCATACGTTTCAATAATTACTCTGAATGTAAATGGGCTAAATGCTCCAATCAAAAGACATAGGGTATCAAAATGGATTAAAAAAAAATAAGACCCATCAATATGCTGCTTACAAGAGACTAAATTTAGACCCAAAGACACCTCCAGATTGAAAGTGAGGAGGGGGAGAACCATCTATCATGCTAATGGACATCAAAAGAAAGCTGGAGTAGCCATACTTATATCAGACAAACTAGATTTTAACCCAAAAACTGTAATAAGAAATGAAGAAGGACACTATATTATAATAAAGGGGTCTATTCAACAAGAAGATCTAACAATTGTGAATATTTATGCTCCTAACTTGGGAGCAGCCACATATACAAACCAATTAATAACAAAATTAAAGAAACTCGTTGATAATAATACAATAGTAGGAGGGGACTTTAACACCCCACTCACAGCAATGGACAGTTCATCTAAGCAAAAGATCAACAAGGAAACAAGGGTTTTAAATGACTCACTGGACCAGATGGACTTAATAGATATATAGAGAGCATTTCATCCTAAAGCTTCAGAATACACATTTTTTTCTCCAGCACACGTGGAACATTCTCCAGAATAGATCACATACTGGGTCACAAATCAGTACTCAAGAAGCACAAAAAAGACTGAGATCATACAATGCATATTTTCAGACCATAATACTATGAAACTTGAAGTCAACCACAAGAAAAAATTTGGAAGAACCACAAAAACATGGAGGTTAAAGAACATCCTACTAAAGAATCAATGGGTCTATCAGGAAATTAAAGAAGAGTTTAAAAAAATACATGGAAACAAATGAAAATGAAAATATGACAATCCAAAACCTTTGAGATGCAGCAAAGGTGGTCCTAAGAGGGAAGTATATAGCAATACAGACCTTCCTCAAGAAATAAGAAAAGTCTCAAATATACAACCTAACCTTACTCCTAAAGGAGCTGGAGAAAGAACAGCAAGTAAAGCCTAAATCCAGCAGGAAAAGGGAAATAAGAAAGATTAGATCAGAAATCAAGGATATAGAAATAAAAAAAATCAGTAGAACAGACCAACAAAACTAGGAGCTGTTTCTTTGAAAGAATTAATGAGATTGATAAACCCCTAGCCACACTTATCAAAAAGAAAAGAGAAAGGACCCAAGTAAATAAGGTCATGAATGAAAGAGAAGAGATCACAATGAACACCACAGAAATACAAACAATTATAAGAGCATATGATGAGGAATTATATGTGCATGAATTAGGCAATCTGGATGAAATGGATAAATTCCTAGAAACATATAAACTACCAAAACAGAAACAGGAAGATATAGAAAACCTAAACAGACCCATAAACAGCAAAGAAATTTAATCAGTACTCAAAAACCTCCCAAGAAACAAGAGTCCAGGGATGGATGGCTTCCCAGGGGAATTCTACCAAACATTTAAAGTAGAATTAATACCTATCCTTCTGAACTGTTCAAAAAAACAAAAATGGAAGGAAGACTTCCAAACTCATCCTATGAGGCCAGCATTATCTTGATCCCAAAACCAGACAACAATCCTACTAAAAAGGAGAATTACAGACTAATAACTCTAGTGAACATGGATGCAGAATTCCCAACAACATACTAGCTAATCAGATCCAATAGTACATTAAAATGATTTTTCACCATGACCAAGTGGGATTTACCCCTGGGCTCCAAGGGTGGTTCAACATCCCAAATCAATCAATGTGATACACCACATTAATAAAACAAAGGATAAGAAATATATGATCCTCTCAATAGATGCAAAAAACACATTTGACAAAATACAGCATCCTTTCTTAATAAAAACCCTCAAGAAAGTAGGAATAGAAGGAACATACCTCAACATCATAAAGGCCATATATGAAAGACCCACAGCTAATATCATCCTTAATGGGGAAAAACTGAGAGCTTTTCCTCTAAGGTCAGGAATATGATGGGGTGTCCATCCCACCACTATTGTTCAATATAGTACTGGAAGTCCTAGCCTCAACAATCAGACCACAAAAAGAAATAAAAAGCATCTGGATCAGCAAGGAAGAAGTCAAACTTTCACTCTTTGCAGAGGACATGGTACTCTACATAGAAAACCTGAAAGATTCCACCAAAAAATTGCTATAACTGATAATGAATTCAGCAAAGTAGCAGGATATAAAATTAATGCACAGAAGTGTGTTGCATGTCTATACACCAATAATGAAGCATCAAAAAGAGAAATCAAGGAATCAATCCCATTTACAACTGCACCAAAACCCATAAGATAACTAAGAATAAACCTAACCAAAGAGGTAAAAGATCTGTACTCTGAAAACTACAGAACACTTATGAAAGAAATTGAGGAAGACACAAAGAATGGAAAAGCATTCCATGTTCATGGATTGGAAGAACAAATATTATTAAAATGTCTATACTACCCAAAGCAATCTACACTTTCAATGCAATCCCTATCAAAATAACACCAGCATTTTTTGTAGAGCTGGAACAAACAATTCTAAAATTTGTATGGAACCACAAAAGATCCCGAATAGCCAATGTAATGTTAAAAAAGAAACATTACTGTTTTGTGCCAGTATCATACTGTATGACACTGGCACAAAAACAGACACAAAAATCAATGGGGGGGAGCCTGGGTGGCTCAGATGGTTAAGCGTCTGCCTTCGGCTCGGGTCATGATCCCAGGGTCCCCTGCTAGGCGGGGAGCCTGCTTCTCTCCCTCTCTGACTTTCATGAATAAAAAAAAAAAAAAAATCAATGGGAACAGAACGGAGAACCCAGAAATGGACCCTCAGATATATGGTCAACTAACCTTTGACAAAGCAGGAAAGAATATGCAATGGGAAAAAGGCAGTCTCTTCAACAAATGATGTTGGGGAAACTGGACAGCCAGATGTGGAAGAATGAAACTAGACCACTCTCTTATACCATATACAAAAATAGACTCAAAATGGATGAAAGACCTAAGTGTGAGACAAGAATCTATCTAAACCTTAGAAGAGAACACAGGCAGCAACTTCTGACCTCAGCTGCAGCAACTTCTTACTAGACACGTCTCTAGAGGCAAGAGAAACAAAAGCAAAATGAACTATTTAAGATAAAAATGAACTTCATCAAGATAAAAAGCTTCTGTACAGCAAAGGAAACAACCAACAAAACTAAAAGACAACCTGCGGAATGGGAGAAGATATGTGCAAATGACATATCACATAAAGAGCTAGTATCCAAAATCTATAAAGAATTTATCAAACTCAACACCCCAAAACAAAAAATCTAGTCAAGAAATGGGCAGAACACATGAACAGACATTTCTCCAAAGACATACAAATGGCCAACAGACACGTGAAAAAATGCTCAATGTCACTTGGCCTCAGGGAACTACAAATCAAAACCAAAATGAGACACCAGGCAGAATGGCTAAAATTAACAACTCAGGAAACAACAGATGTTGATGAAGCTGCAGAGAAAGGGGAAACCTCTTGTGCTATTGAAGGGAATATAAATTGGTTCAGTCACTCTAGAAAACAGTATGGGGGTTCCTCAAAATTTAAAAATAGAACTACCCTATGACCCAGCAATTGCACTCCTAGGTATTTTTCCAAAGGATACAGACAGTGATTTGGAGGGGCACATACACCCCAATGTTTATAAAGCAAAGTCCACAATAGCCAAAACATAGAAAGAGCCTAAATAGCCATCAACTGATGAATGGATAAAGAAGATGTGATATATCACAAGATATATAGATAGATAGATAGATAGATATAGATATAGATATAGATATATAGATATATAGATATATAGATATATAGATATATACACACACAATGGACCATTACTCAGCCATCAAAAAGAATGAAATCTTACCACTTGCAATGATGTAGATGGAACTAGAGTGTATTATACTAAGTGAAATAACTCAGTCAGAGAAAGACAAATACCATATGATTTCACTCATATGTGGAATTTAAGAAACAAAACTGATCAATACAGGGGAAGGGAAAGAAAAATAAGATAAAAACAGAGAGGAAGGCAAACCATAAGAGACTCTTATCTATAGGAAACAAAGTTGGTGGGGCGGGGGGGGGGGGGGCAGAATGTGGTAACCAGGTGATGGCCATTAAAAGAGGGCACTTGATGATGATAATGAGCACTGGGTGTTATATGCAAACAAATCATTAAGTTCTACCCCTGAAACTAATAATACACTATATGTTAACTAACTTGAATTTAAATAAAATCTAAAAAAAAAAAGTTCAATGGAAGTATTGGAAGGTAAAGTCCAGGAATTATCTCAGAAATTAGAAGAAAAAGATGCAAATGAAAATTATTTTTATAAATTAATTCCTACATTGAGTTTAGAAAGGTTTTGGCAGGATGAATGCATTTTTGAACCATCTGTCTATGGGCAGAAATTGAAGCCATGCCATTGAAGAGACTGACTAGAGAGACAGAGAGAGAATGATGGGAAGAGAAGAAGGCCCAAAATTAAGCCTTCTAGAATTCAAAAATTTAGTGGCCCATAAGAAGATAAACCTGCAAATCAGACAGAAAAGGAGTAGCAGGCAAGGTCAAGGGGAAAGTAAGAGACTGAGAAATGAGGCTCCCAAGTCAATGAAAGAGAATGGTCAACAGTAGAAAATGTTAAGGAGAGTTCACGTAAGATGAGAACTGAACACAAGTAATGCAATATAGAGGCAATTGTTGAACTTGGCAAAAGCCATTTTGGGGATGTATGAGATTAGAAGTTGGATTTTAAAGTCAGGGAATGAGTGAACAGAAATAGTAAGATGAGGCAGAGCCAGGAGGCGAGAGGCAGAATACATCTTTAATGTGGTCATAAAATTCCTATTTTATTTTTCAAACCCATAGCCTAGATTGTTCTTAAAGTAAAACACTTAAAAAGTATGCTCATCAAAATCAAGAACACATATAAATAACTGATTTAGTGGGGAATATAAATTCCTATGTACATAAAGATGAAACTGCTCTCTTTATTCCAATAAGTACTAAAAATGTGCTGTCATACTAAGTATCTTTTTTTGCTGTCAGATTTCATAATTAAATAGGTGTTATAGGTTCTTTAAGCCTCAGTCCTACTCATTTTAAAATTGTAAACTCATTTAATTAAAAATTATTATTTCCCCTTCCCACCCACCAAAAATACAGAATATGTGGGGGAGAGAAGTACTTTCTATTACATATCACTTATTCCAGTTTTCAGATGGGAAGAGGAACAAAGAGTAAGAATAGGGCTTGAGGCGCCTGGGTGGCTCAGTTGGTAAAGCGGCTGCCTTCAGGCTCAGGTCATGATCAAAGGGTCCTGAAATAGAGCCCTGTGTGGGGCTCCCTGCTCAGCAGGAAGTCTGCTTCTCCCTCTCATTCTGCCCCTCCACCTCCCACCCCTGCTTGTGCTTGAGCTCTCTCTCTCTCTCTGTCAAATAAATAAATAAAAATCTTAAAAAAAAAAAAAGAGTAAGAATAGGTCTTTGGGGAGCACCATTGAGGAGGGTAAGAACTCTTTCTGGTGATTGCCATTTCTGTTTTACCAACATTGACCAGTTCTTTTCCCATATTTGTTATTTTAGAGGAGGCTATGGGAATTTTGCTCTTGATATGAGATATCTAGTCTGAAATTTACCATTTCCTCTCTCTCTTTCTGGATTGGTGACCCACCATATTTGCTGTGTGACAAGCAGGGTACTTCAAGCTCCAACAACCTTTTGTGGTTTCCACTGAATATACAATAGGAAGTCAGGCTGCCTCACCAGCCAAGTCTTTCATCAGCTCTGCCTTCTCTCTCTTCTATTATTTTCTCCACATTTGAGTAACACTATGCACTGGACCAATTTAATGGCAGAGCAATATTCAAAGGAGAAATGACTACCATCCTCCAGAGTGAACAGTTGACATAATCAAAATCTTTTAAATGGTTCTTTTTTACTCAACACAAACATAAGCTGAAAAAACAGTCTCTCTTAATGGCCACTACTTCTCTAAAACTTAAACACTTCCTTAGTCATATTTTTACTAACTAGGGAGTCAAGATTAGGTGAGATGAGTAATTCTGGCCTGTCTAGCTGATGTATCTCAACAAACTCTGAAAGGAGGAGATTGGCCTCACCAAAGGGCAGCTCTCTGAATAAGGCATATGTTCTGTTCTAAGTTATAGGCATTAAATGACAGTGTTACTGCTTGGCATCAAAATCCATCCTGTCACACTTGTATTCTTCATAATCATTTAACACAGTTGCTTGGATTCTGTCTAAGACAGAAAACAGAGACAATTAACATGTGTGTGTTTAAAGAAAAATGATCATTTTGCAGACGACATTCCAGTTTAGAAAATACACACAACAAATAAAAATTTAAAAGTACTAAAATTGATAATAGAGTTCAGTAAATTGGTTATTAAATAAACAGAGAGAAATAACATCTACTGTTGGTTAGGATATAGTGAATTGAGTATCATTAAATTTAGCTAATGATGATGTAAATTAATTTTTTTTTAAGATTTTTATTTATTTATTTGAGACAGAGAGAATGAGAGAGAGCACATGAGAGGGGGGCGGGTCAGAGGCAGAAGCAGACTCCCCGCTGAGCAGGGAGCCCGATGCGGGACTCGATCCCGGGACTCCAGGATCACGACCTGAGCCGAAGGCAGTTGCTCAACCAACTGAGCCACCCAGGTGCCCCAAATTTTTTAAATTCTGAAAAATTTTAGAGTTTATCAAGTCTTAAAATGTTCATATCCCTGATCCAGTGATTCTTTTTCAAGGAATCCATCCATTTTTTAAATTGGTAAGAATTTACATTCTACTGGGTGATAGACACTGGGGAGGGTATGTGCTCTGGTAAGCGCTGTGAATTGTGCAAGACTGTTGAATCTCAGATCTGTACCTCTGAAACAAATAATGCAATATATGTTAAGGAAAAAAAAAAAAGAAGAAGAAGAAGAAGAAGAAGGTAGCGGGAGGGGAAGAATGAAGCGGGGGAAATCGGAGGGGTAGACGAACCATGAGAGACGATGGACTCTGAAAAACAAACAGGGTTCTAGAGGGGAGGGGGGTGGGAGGATGGGTTAGCCTGGTGGTGGGTATTGAGGAGGGCACATTCTGCATGGAGCACTGGGTGTTGTGCACAAACAATGAATCATGGAACACTTCATCTAAAACTAATGTTGTAATGTATGGGGATTAACATAAGAATAAAAAAATTAAAAAAAAAGAACTTACATTCTAAAATTATTATTAAAGATATATTTAACATTTATAAAACATGAAAATAACAATATGAGAATAGTTTTAAAATGTGGCATCTTCTTATAATGCATTATCACACAGTCATGAGATATTTATACATTTCTTTTACAATATAGGAAGGAGTCATGATTCAATGTTAAAAAAAAGCAGGAACTTATCTGTATGTAAGACAGACCACATGCAATATTTATTTATTTATTTTTCTCACATGCAACATTTAAAATAAAGTCCTTTGTGTCTCAAGATCAGCAGAGGCCAAGATAAATGGACATCAAATAGCCAGCCCATCCTAAATTTCTATTTCTGTATCATACAGAACATGCCGACAGATCATAAAACTAGTTTGTTCTACTTTAGTCCAACATCTACCTTGAGGGTAAAAAAGCTGTAATTATGTTTGGTAAGAATCATTAGTGTGGTAAGCATCCCACCGCTCTGAGGGTAGGGTGTGTCTCTCTCTTTCCCAAGTCAAATGAAATGGACTTTAATAAAATCACTCAGATATTGGCACACATTCCACAACATGTTGGCTTAGTGAACCACGAAACAAACAGCTGCACAGGGGGAAGTGTGCTTTCACCAGTGATGGGTCAGGGATCCTGCACAAAGAGACCATGAAGAAGGGAAAGGGGATCTCAGTGGAACGGAGGGAAGTTGAAGGCTCAGAGGGTGTGATAGCGTGATGGGTAAGCCATCTGCTGGAGGCAACATGTTGCCAATGTCAAAAATATTGCAGCTAGAGATAGAAGGGGTGCTCTTGGGAAGCTATATCCCAAGAGAAAGAACGAGCAGCTATACATGTCACCCACATACAATGTCAGATCACACATCTATCAGCCAGATTACTACTCTACAGTCCCTGTGCCATGCTAGGCACCCATGATTGCCTCAATCAGGGGCACAATCTGAAAGTGACAGAAACCCTGAAGCTTGGAGTTATGATATTACATTACACTTGTATTTATCTTGGAGTTAATAGAAAAGAGCAGGAGAACTACCTGAGATTTCATCTGAGGGCAGAGAAATGAGAAAAAGAATAAATTCAATAGGAAATGTTGAATATAAGTCAGTTATTTTATAATCGTACCCTATCAAATTATACTTGTTTAATCTACCATTTACATGTGTATAATTTTTTTTAAAAAATGGAATATAATATAGAAAACTATTTATATATTTATAGAGGTTTCTAGGCAACAGACATAGGTAATTTTTCTTTCTTACACATTTTGTATATTCTGTCTTCATGCAAAACAATATTAATTCTAAAATCATAAAAAGTTACTGAAAAATAAATGAAACCAAAATGATAGAAAAGTAATTCCAAATCCATAATTCCCAAATCATCCTCCACCACCATGTCGGCACTAAGATCATCGAATCATATATCAGTCCTGGAACATGATCCTGTGAACTTTGTTTTGCCTCTGAATCTTTCAACAGTGTAGTTCTTTCATGCACACTGTAATAATTTTATCACTGACCTTAGGTAAGGGAACATTGTAGGATATTTTTTTTCAAATTACTGTGATAATTTTTTTTAAGATTTTATTTATTTATTTGACAGAGAGCGACACAGCGAGAGAGAGAGAACATAAGCAGGGGGAGTGGGAGAGGGAGAAGCGACTTCCCGCTGAGCAGGGAGCCCGATGTGGGGCTCGATCCCAGGACTCTGGGATCATGACCTGAGCTGAAGGCAGATGCTTAACGACTGAGCCACCCAGGTGCCCCTGTGATAAATTTTATAAACACAAAGTTCAAGGATAGTATAGTGTATACACTAGGTATTAAATAAATGTTGTCTGAAACCAGAGACAAAACTCATTATTTTTTGAGGACTGTTGTTTGTGTGTAGAATAAAGATGAAGTCCTGATTCCAAAATGAATAAAGTATGCTAAATAACTACCCATCACCTCACTAATTAGAGCTGGATGAACAATAGATGCTGAATATTCATTCCACAAACACAGAAATCTGTGACAGCCCCACAATTCTTCAGAATGACCCATTAGAAAAAGGCCCATTTAATTGAAATTCTTAATTGGAAGAGGAAAGGATTCCTGTTTTATTGTTTACTCTTGTCTACACTTATTCCTGCTTCAAACGGAACGTGTCAATTACATTCTCAGGTTATTCACAATACACAGACTAGGCATGTATTACATAATACACTAGAGTGTATTATGCTTGATTGCTGTAAACATTGGCCTTCAGTTTTCTTACTGTGCTATAAATTTGGCAGGATATCCAATGGGAAAGGAGCAGTCATTAGCCATTTCAACTCCATTTTCATGCACCAGGCTTTTTTCCCCAACTGTGAATGTGCTCTGCTTGTCAGCAGTGTAAGTAATTAAAAGGTTCAGTGGTTAAATATTGCTACAAGTATTTCAAAAATAAATTGTCATTTTAAAAGACAGACGGGGAGACAAACACAGATGGATAATAAATGCATGATACGTGGACTGATGTAGAACTGGAAAAGGAAATGCTGACACCATTTTTCACTAAAAGAAGACAGGCAGCTAAATTTAAGGGCAGTGGAAGCCCATAAAGGAATAAGTTGTAATTGTGAGGCACATTATGGTATTCAATGGCAGACACTTTATGAGAGAAAAAAAATCAATATAAGCATTACATTTGTAAACTAAAATCAAGGTTATTGTTTCACTTGTCAAGGTTTTAGACCACAGAGTAGAAACATTTAAATGAGTGATTTAAGTCAAGCTAATCTTTTTGAGATTGTCCATTTATCCAAAACATTAAACTTAATTGGCACTTCAAGACAGATTACTTTTTCTTTTCCATCCTGGTTGTCTTAACTCTCACCACTGTCTTCCTGCTGGTTTCTTTTACTAGACTCCTTAAGTCCCACAATTGCCGTTAATAGGTATATCCACTATCACCACTAGGCTTCCTAATAAGTGACAGCTCCTAACATCTCCAGGATCCCCAAAGGCGGAAGGAACATACATGATAAAAATACATTCATATTTTATATATTTTAAGATAAATTCATACCAAAATATCCATTTTTCTCTTTAGAAAAATCAACTCAGGCATTTGTTATAATCTGGTTCCAATCATTATTGTACTGCTTTTTTTTTAATTATCATCATTAAAAAAGCAAGCCAAAAGAAAACAGTCATCTGTAGCTATAGCTGTTTGATTTCACCTCTTCTTGGTTTTCCACTGGTAATGTACAGAATAGAGGCAAAGGATGAGGAGCTTTATCCAGCAGAAAGGAAAGTAAGTATATTACAGCTTGCCATGACTATTCCTGCTATTTGAAGCTCCCTGGGGAGAGTGTATTATGCTAAGTGAAATAAGTCAGAGAGAGAAAAAGACAAATACCATATGATTTCACTCAAATGTGGAATTTAAGAAACAAAGCAGATTGGGGCGCCTGGGTGGCTCAGTTGGTTGGGCGACTGCCTTCGGCTCAGGTCATGATCCTGGAGTCCCGGGATCGAGTCCCACATCAGGCTCCCTGCTCAGCAGGGTGTCTGCTTCTCCCTCTGACCCTCCTCCCTCTCATGTTCTCTGTCTCTCATTCTCTCTCGCAAATAAATAAAATCTTAAAAAAATATTAAAAAAAAAAAACAAAACAGATAACATAGGGGAAGGGGGGAAAAAAAAAAGAGCGAGGAGGGCAAACCATAAAAGAAACTCTTAATGATAGAGAACAAATTGAGGGTTGATGGAGGGAGGTAGGTGGGGGATGGGCTAGATGGGTGATGGGTATTAAGGGCACTTGTGATGAGCACTGGGAGTTATATGTAAGTGATGAATCACTAAATTATACTCCTGAAACCAATATTACACTATATGTTAACTAACTAGAATTTAAATGAAAACCTAAAACAAACAAACAAAAAAAATGAAGTTCCCTGGAGAAATTTCTGTTTGTTGTTTATTGCAGTTATATCCTTCCCATGTGGCACTCAAGTCTGCTCCATGTACTTTCTTATTAATCCTCCCAGTGGTTCTGTGATGCACTTATTTTTCAGATGAGAACACCTCTTAAGAGCTTGGAATGACTTTTTCCTTAGAGAACCACAGCTAGTACATGACAGAATTGGAGTTTGTTTCAGTGCCCCATTGGTAAGGTGATAACATACTCCTCTCTCAGACAGTGAGGGTCAAAGGAATTAATACATGCAGAGCACTTAGAATGATGCCTGACACAGACTTAGCTCTTGATAAATGATTATTGTAGCTTGTAGCTTATTTTGCTATGTTCTGAGAAAGAGAAACTAACAGTATTTTGGAATGTCCTAAAACAATAATTCTCGGAGCACTGATAATGGACCACCCACATCAAAATAATCTGGTTGTTTATTAAAGGGGAAAATTCCTGGATGATATCCTAGACCTCCTAACTAGAAACTATAAACAGAGCCTGAAAATCTCAATCTTCAAAAAACTTCTCTTCAGAAATTCTGAGCCCACTAAAGTTTGAGAAGTGTCCTATAACTTGGTCAGGTCTATTTGAATAATTTATAATTGATTTCTCCAAGGTGATGTGTAAATAATTTGATATTAATGATAGTAGAAATGATAGGTTAAAGTTTACACTTGTTTGGTGTGACATTATTTGGATTTTTTATACTATTGTAAGTCAAACAGCTAGAGAACTAGAAATATGACCAAGGTTCTTATTCCTTATTTTATTATTATCACTTACATTTTTAAATAATCTTATAATAGTGGAGCTTGGGGGAAAGATTACTGTAGTATCAGCTTTCTTACATTCAAAGGTCAACAAGAACTTTCAGTTTCCTGATAATTAGTTCTCCTAACCTAGTATTGAGCACACCACAGGTGTGAGTCAGGCACCGCTGTCTGTATTGTTCTTATATCCACTTAAATCCAATCACAATGCAGTGTTCTCAATTACCCAAGGTCAAGGAGAACCAGAGAAGCCTGATAATTGAAAACTTGACTAATAGGAAATGACCAGAGTGGAGTGGAGCAAAAGGCTCGTTAGAAGCAATAAGGATGCAAGCAGTGAGCTAGAATTAAGGGGACCTTTCAAATGTCCAGTCAAGTACACCTTTTAGCAGCATCAATGTCTTAGCAAATCTCAGGTACAAAGGTTGACATGCAATAGGTCACCCATCTCCTCTCCTCCTTCAACCACTTACCTGTCACCCTTCTCTCCACTGTTTCATCTCTGTTTTTTACATCTCATATGCATTATAACTAATTCAAAACATTATTTAATTAAAAATACTGTGTATAGCTAAAATGCTTAATTGCTTTATTTAAATTTTTAAAAATCCGCAATTAGTAAATCTGTTGGAGAGTTTTGTACGTGTCATATATACCTACAAGTCAGTCAGTTTTTAGCTAAAATAGTCTCCACTAACCAAGTTTAAACCTTTCAAATGCATAGATTGCTCTTCAGAAATAATACAAGGTACATAACTCACTGTGGGTTCAGAGTCCTAGATTAACTACTGCATAATTAGATCATCTGCAATCTTTTAAAGATAGTAAAAAATGAAGCTGGGTTTCTGGTATAAACGCAAAATGTCAAAGATACAGCCAATGAAAACACTGATTTTCATGACAGATGAATGGATAAAGAAGATGTGGTATATATATACAATGGAATATTATGCAGCCAACAAAAGGTAGGAAATCTTGCCATTTGCAGTGACGTGGATGGAACTGGAGGAGCAAAATAAGTCAATCAGAGAAAGACATGTATCATATGACCTCACTGATATGAGGCATTCTTAATCTCAGGAAACAAACTGAGGGTTGCTGGAGTGGTGGGGGGTGGGAGGGATGGGGTGGCTGGGTGACAGACATTGGGGAGGTTATGTGCTATGGTGAGCACTGTGAATTGTGTAAGAGTGTTGAATCACAGACCTGTACCTCTGAAACAAATAATACATTATATG
>NW_023270320.1:21879957-21919316 GCF_011800145.1 Mirounga leonina | reverse complement strand
AAGAAGAAGAAGAAGATAGCAGGAGGGGAAGAATGAAGGGGGGGATATCGGAGGGGGAGATGAACCATGAGAGACTATGGACTCTGAGAAACAAACTGAGGGTTCTAGAGGGGAGGCAGGTGGGGGATGAGTTAGCCAGCGATGGGTATTAAAGAGGGCATGTACTGCATGGAGCACTTGGTGTTATACGCAAACAATGAATCATGGAACACTATACCAAAAACTAATGATGTAATGTACAGTGATTAACATAATAACATAATAAAAGAAAAAAAAAACACTGATTTTCAATGTAGTCCTGTGTTCCAGATTATAAAATTTATTTTTTAAATAATGGCTCCTGCTTCATGTCCATAAAGTCTATGGAAGAAAAAGTGTGATGTAATACTCATATTCAATCATATCAATGTTGAAAAGCCATTTTTTTGTAAAAACGTGTTTTTAAAATTTTATTTTATTGTGTTATGTTAATCAGCGTACATTACATCATTAGTTTTTGATGTAGTGTTCCATGATTCATTGTTTGCATATAACACCCAGTGCTCCGTTCAGTACATGCCCTCTTTAATACCCATCACCAGGCTAACCCATCCCCCACCCCCCTCCCCTCTAGAACCCTCAGTTTGTTTCTCAGAGTCCATAGTCTCTCATGGTTCGTCTCCCCCTCCAATTTCCCCCCTTCATTTTTCCCTTCCTGCTATCTTCTTCTTCTTCTTTTTTTTTTTTAACATATAATGTATTATTTGTAAAAATGTGTTTTAAATGTTTGAAAAATACAATGTCAGAGTTCTCAGTGGTTTGTCTCAAAGATATTCCTGGCATGTTTCATAGCACACTGTATTCATCATCGTCATCAACCGTGGCTGTCTCCACACATAGATTTGGGAGTTTGCAGCCATGACAAATGCCAACCGACTTTCATCTATTGGACAAAACCCAGAAACCTACAGTATTACTACTCTATTTAGCATCCCAGCTTCAAGGAAATCCACATGTTCCACAGATTTTTGAAAACACAAATCTAAGTATTTAGATGTCCTAAAATGCAAAAGGAAAATACAGTTTTTGCTATTTTGCACAAAATATCTGATGCTTTCTTGAGGAAAGAAGGGAAACGTGTCCTAGATCCTTAGATCTGTCAATACCATACCCATTTCTTTGATAAAATAAAAACAATAAAAATCAAATACAGAGAACTTCTTTCCCCAGTTTGGGAGCAGAACTAAAAATATCATTAGCTATTATTAGAGCACAGTAAGTGACTGGTAATTGCAAAGGGAAGCCAGTGCTTTTCTCATTCTGAATGTGGCCTGGTGCTATTATAAAGCCGATTCCTCTGAACTGGGCAGGCTGCTCTTGATTTCCATGACAGCCACGGCACTGGATAGAAGCACAGGTAGCCTACACTGGAGCGATGGTCACCTCTGAGGCCATGTGTGCCCTGTCTCTCCCAGGCTGTGTTCCCATACATCACATATCAGTAGAGGAAGATACCCGCAAGCAAGTGATAACTGAAGTTTGATGATGCTTAGAGAAAATCTATTAACTAAAGGAATTACTTTAACAACAGAGTTTTCATTGTACCTTAGTTTTGGGAATGAGTGCCAAAGTTGTCACCAATATCAAAGTTCTCAACATCAAGACTAATGTAAGGGTGAGTCGTTTCTATATTTACACTTACCATAATATATAAATTCTAAGATGTATAAATCTCCAAAATGGAATTAAGATACATAATAACTATGACAATAATAACATGAGCTAACATTTTGAGTACTATGTTCTAAATAAACACTTTGCATATAACTTTGTAAATTGTATTTATAAATTAGTCCTACCAATAGTCTTATAAGAGAGCTGCTATGTTATTCCTGTTTTACACATGAGGAAGCAGGTATAAAAAGATGAAATAACAGAAAATTATGTCTTTATTTTCCACAGTTTCTTCATTTTAAATTTGTTTCCTCCTGTATCCATGTAGAGCATCTCACCTCATTTATTTGCAGGGATGATATTCAGGTTCGAAAAATATAGTCACATCTTCATGCATGCGTGTTGTTAAATATATTTAATATCAGCCCAAACTATATGTTTGTGTATATCAGGGTTTCTTCCCCTGTATTTCTAAGACGGTTGGAAGTCACCTGTATTATTGCAGAAATCACTATCAAATGCATCAATTCCATGTCTCCCTCCCAACTATAGACTGAATGTATGTGTTCCCTCAAAATGTGTATGTTGAAATCTAATCCCCAATGTGATGATATTTGGAGATAGGGCCTTTGGGACTTTATTAGGTCATGAAGGTGGAGCCCACGTGAATGAGATTAGTGACCTTTTAAATGAGACCCCAGATAGATCTCTCGCCTTTTCCACCATGTGAGGATACAGTCAGAGGATGGCCATCTATGAATCAGGAAGTATGCCTTCATTAGACAATGAATCTGCTGACTCCTTGATCTTGAACTTCCCAGCCTCCTAACCTGTGACAAATAATTGCTTATCATAAGCTACTCAGTCTACATACAGCAAGAAACTGGTGGCCCTTACTCTATTTTCTCATTTAAAAATAGGGAAAAAGAACATACAGCATCACAAAATAGTTGTGAAACTAGATTAAAAATATAAAATATGCCTGGGAAACTATAAAATTCCTTGTATATATGAGTCAATTTGTCCTACACACTGGACTTACAGCAACGAAAGTTTAAGGATTGCTGTTATCTAAAAACTGAACAAGATTACCACTTTTGGCTGTTCCAACAGTTGAATTCATTTACAGAAAGCTAGCCATAACCACCCCACTACAGTTATTTTAACAACTATACAAAATACACATGTGCTTCTTAACTATGGGAATACAGTTCCTAAAATAGCAATGAAAAAAATAAATAAAAGAAGAGGGGCACCTGGGTGGCTCAGTCGTTAAGCATCTGCCTTCGGCTCAGGTCATGATCCCAGGGTCCTGGGATCGATCCCCGCATCGGGCTCCCTGCTCAGCGGGAAGCCTGCTTCTCCCTCTCCCACTCCCCCTGCTTGTGTTCCCTCTCTCGCTGTGTCTCTCTCTGTCAAATAAATAAAATCTTTAAATAAATAAATAAATAAATAAAAGAAGAAATCCCAACCTAAACAGATTAAGTTTATTCCAAATGGATACAACTCAAGTCTGCCAAACTGTCTATGAGTCAATGCTCTGCTTCTCATATATTCTATTCACTTTAAATGATCACAAGAGAATTTTTTTCCCCTCCTGCAGCTTCTTTATTTCCCAAGGATAAATACTGATGTGCCTCTTCCTCATTATAAATAACCCTCAGTAATCCATTTTTACATTAACGGGTTACTTGGCTCTTTGTCTCTGGACTCCTAGATTTTTTTTTTTTAAGATTTTATTTATTTATTTGAGAGAGAGAATGAGATAGAGAGAACATGAGAGGGGGGAGGGTCAGAGGGAGAAGCAGACTCCCTGCTGAGCAGGGAGCCTGATGTGGGACTCGATCCTGGGACTCCAGGATCATGACCTGAGCCGAAGGCAGTCGCTTAACCAACTGAGCCACCCAGGCGCCCATGGACTCCTAGATTTCCTGTAGTGTCTGCTTCACTCCAAACTGTGAGACAAACTTTGACCAAGATTATAACATACACAAATAGCCAAAGGATCAATTCTGTCTTATACCTGTATACATTTTTCTCTGTGTTCGGTACTTCAGTTTCCAGTAACTGGAATCCCTGATGCTCATTTTGTGGTCTCATATTTTCTCTTCATAGCACCAGTTTCTTCAAAGCAAATATCCTGATGTCTGAGATCCCTAAATCATCTGCTGAACTTCTTCAAAAATTTGTCCACCTCTCCACTGATTTCTTGCAATTGGAATCTTGTTGGTCATTTTATCCAGCTGCTTCTGATTAACAGATTCTGGAAATTAGTCTCAGTTTGAACACTGACTAAAAATCTCCCAATTTACTTGCCCTTCCACAGAAAGGTTACTCTATTTCAGCTGTACCTGATGGTACATATCCACATGTTGCCAACACTGGAACATTTGTGACTTGTCTTGATCTTCGCATTCAAATAGTCAAGGTTCTCAGAAAAATTAAAGAAGTTGTAAATTAATGCAGGCATGAGAGATAGCTGGTATTGATTATGTGTACAGAGAAGTTTTCTTCTTTCCTTTTAACTTTTTCCTTCCTCCCTTCTAATTTTCTAGATTCTAGGTGTCTGCTTGGAATAGTGATTCTCAAAGTTTCCCCCCAGTCTGTATCATTAAACTTTAAATAAACATACATTGAATAGCAAGCTTGTTCCTGGGACTGTAGGGCTATAACATGTTTATGACATGTTCTTTCTCCTTGAGTGATGAGAAGTCATTGCAGAAGGAAGAGAACCACAGTACAAGTCATATCCTTTCAGTGCTCTGTGGGCTCCTATGAGTTCCTCCAACATGCTAGTCATACCCTTGCCGGCTGCCTATCAGATTTTCCTTCCTAAGAGTCACATGAATCATTTTGTCACCTCCTTCACATCTTTACACCACTGTCACATTCTCAATGAGACCTTTTCTGACAAAGTCTTGGCAGCCTATACTCTATTCTCCTACTCCAACACTCTTTATCATTCCTTTCTGCTGTATTTTCTTCATTATACTTCCAATATACTTTGTATCTGTATTTTATTAACTTATGTGTTTGCTGTCTGTCTCCCCCTATTATCATGGAAGTTTCTTAGAGGTAGGATTCTTTTTTTGTTTTTGTTTTTGTTTTTTTATTTGTCGCTATATCTTCAGGGCCTAAAACAGGCCTGCCATGTGCAGGAACTCAGCAAAAACTGATTGAATGAATGAATGAATGAATGAATGAATGGAGAGAAATGCCAGAAATCAGGAACCATGTGAAATCATGAAGGAGATATCATTTCCGGTTGAGGAGATCAGGATATCCTCGAGAAGAAATTGCATTTGAGTTGATCGTTTTAAAACATGGATAATTATGATAAAGAGGAAAGTTCTGAGGCAGTCTAAGACTTATTAAAATGCAGATGACATTACGACAAGTTCAAACTCTTGCTAACAAAACAGACTCCCTCTCTGGGCAGTCGAGAATAGTGAGTATCAGCCCAAGCATATGGGTTGCATAAAGACAAAGTTATCAAAACCTCCAAGCTTTTTGTGGAAGACCGGAAACACTTGAGAAAGGAGTGTAGAATTGAGGCAAAAGGCCTTGAGAGTCACTGATGATGTTGGGAAGGAACAAAAAACGTAAGTAAAACATAAGGAAATAAAAGTAGCGTCACTGAAAAATTAGAGCTCAGGTAGAGGACCCATGATGGATGTGAATAAAAATGATACAATACGAGGGCGCCTGGGTGGCTCAGTCAGTTAAGCATCTGCCTTCTGCTCCGGTCATGATCCTGGAGTCCTGGGATTCAGCCCTGCATCGGGCTCCCTGCTCAGCCAGGAGTCTGCTTCTCCCTCTCCCTTCGCCCCTCCCTCTGCTTGTGCTCTCTTTCTCTCTCTCAAAAATAATAAAAAAATGATACAATATGTAAAAGTAGTATTAAAAAAGTAGCATTCTTTTTTTGGTTTGCTTTTTAAGTTTTTATTTTAATTCAGTTAGTTAAAATACAGTGTAACACTAGTTTCAGGCATACAACATAGTGACTCAACACTTCCATATGACACCCTGTGTTCATCATGACAAGTTCTGTCCTTAAACCCCATCACCTATTTCACCCATCCCCCCATCCACCTCCCCTCTGGTAATCATCAGTTTGTTCTCTATAGTTAAGAGTCTGTTTCTTGGTTTGTCTTTCTCATTTTTCCCTTTGTTTTTTCACTTTGTTTCTTAAATTCCACATATAAGTGAAATCATATGGTATTTGTGTTTCTCTGTGTGATATTTTGCTTAGCATTATCCTTTCTAGTTCCATCCATGTTGTGGCAAATGGCCTGATTTCATTCTTTCTATGGCTGAATAACATTCCACTACTTCTGAATAATAATCACTTCTTCCTTATCCATCCATCAGTCAATGGACACTTGGGCTGCTTCCAAATCCTGGCTATTGTAAATAGTGCTGCAATTAACACAGGGGTGAATATATATCTCTTTGTATTTTTTGAGTAAATACCCAGTAGTGCATTGCTAGATCATAAGGTAGTTCTATTTTTAGCTTTTTGAGGAACCTCCACACTGTTTTCCACAGTGGCTGCACCAGTTTGCATTCCTACCAACAGTGCCCAAGGGTTCCTTTTTCTCCACATCCTCACCGATACCTGTGGTTTCTTGTGTTGTTGATTTTAGTCATTCTAACGGGTGAGAGGTGATATCTCATTGTAGTTTTGATTTGCATTTCCCTGATGGTATGTGATGATGAACATTTTTCATGTGTCTGTTGGCCATCTATATGACTTCCATGGAGAAAGATCAGACATGACATTTGTAAATATCTTCTCCCATTCCATGGGTCACCTTTTAATTTTGTTGATTATTTCCCTTGCTGTGCAGAAGCTTTTTATTTTGACGTAGTCCCAATAGTTTATTTTGGCTTTTGCTTCTCTTGCTTCAGGAGATGTGTCTAGAAAGAAGTTGCTATAGCCAATGTCAAAGAAGTTACTACCTCTGTTGTCTTCCAGGACTTTTATGGTTTCAGGTCTCATATTTAGGTCTTTAATCCATTTTGAATTTTTTTATATGGTGTAAGTAAGTGGTCCAATTCTATTCTCTTGCATGTAGCTGTCCAGTTTTCCCACCACTTTTGTTGAACAGGCTGTCTTTTTCCCATTGCACATTCCTTCCTGATTTGTAGAAGATTAATTGACCATATAATTGTGGGTTTATTTCTGGATTTTCTATTCTGTTCTATTGATCTATGTGTCTATTTTTTGCTAGTACCCTACTGTTTTGATCACTACAGATTTGTAATATAACTTGAAGTCTGGAATGGTGATGCCTCCAGCTTTGCTGTTCTTTTTCAAGACTGCTTTGGCTATTTGGGGTCTTTTGTGGTTCCATATAAATTTTAGGGTTGTTTTTATAGTTCTGTGAAAAATGCTTTTGGTAATTTGATAGGGATTACATGAAATGTGTAGACTGCCACGGGTAGTATAAACATTTTAACAATATTTGTTATTCCGATCCATGAGCATGAAATGGAAAAGCCCATTCTATTTGTGTCTTCTTCAGTTTCTTTCACCTGTATTTTATAGTTTTCAGAGTACAGGCCTTCTACCTTTTTAGTTAGGTTTATTCTTAAGTATCTTATTTTGGTACAACTGTAAATGGGATTGTTTTCTTAATTTCTCTTTCTGCTGTTTCATTATTGGTGTATAGAAATGCAACGGATTTCTGTACGTTGATTTTGCATCCTGAGACTTTACTGAATTCGTTTATCAGTTCTATCAGTTTTTGGTGGAGTTTTTCAGGTTTTCTATAGTATCATGACATTTGTAAATAGTGAAAGTTTTACTTCTTCCTTACCAATTGGATGCCTTTTATTTCTTTTTGTTTTCTGATTGCTGTAGCTAGAACTTCCAGTACTATGTTGAATAAAGTGGTGAGAGTGGACATCCTTGTTCCTGACCTTAGGGGAAAAGCTCTCAATTTTTCCCCATTAAGGATGATATTAGCTATGGGTTTTCATATATGGCTTTAATTATATTGAGGTATGTTCCTTCTAAACATATTTTGTTGAGGATTTTTATCATGAATGAATGTTGTCCTTTATCAAGTGCTTTTTCTTCATCTATTGAAATGATTGTGTGATTTTTATCCTTCCTCCTAATGATGTGATGTGTCACATTGAGAGATCTGTGAATATTGAACCATCCTTGCAACACAGGAATAAATCCTACTTGATTGTGGTGATTGATTTTTTTAAGGTATTGTTGGGTTCAGTTTTCTAGTATTTTGTTAAGCATTTTGGCATCTATGTTTATCAGAGACATGGGCCAGTATTTCCCTTTTTTAGTGGTGTCTTTATCTGGTTTTGGTATCAGGGTAATCTTGGCCTCAGAAGGTGGATTTGGAAGTTTTCTTTCCTTTTCTATTTATTGGAATAGTTTGAGAAGAGTAGGTATTAACTCTTCTTTAAATGTTTGGTAGGATTCTCATGTGAAGCCATCTTGTCCTAGACTTTTGTTTGTGAAGCGTTTTTTGATTGCTGATTCAATTTCTTTGCTGGTTATGTGTCTGTTCAAATTTTCTATTTCTTCCTATTTCAGTGATGGTAGTTTATATATTTCTAGGAATTTATCCATTCTTCTAGGTTGCTCAATTTATTGACATATAGTTTTTCATAATATTCTCTTATGATTGTATTTCTGTGGTATTGGTTGTTATTTCTCTTCTCTCATTTATGATTCTGTATATGAGTCCTTTCTCTTTTTTTCTTGATAAGTCTGGCTACAGGTTTATCAATTTAATTGACTTTTTCAAAGAATCAGCTTGTTTTATTAATCTATTCTATTTTTTTTTAGTTTCTGTATCATTTATTTCTGTTCTAGTCTTTATTATTTCCTTCCTTATCTGCTGGTTTCAGGTTTTGTTTGTTGTCCTTTTTCTAGCTCCTTTAGATGTAATTTAGGTTGTTCTATTGAGATTTTTCTCGCTTCTTGAGGTAGGCCTGTATTGCTATCAACTTCCCTTCTAGAACTGCTTTTGCTGCATCCCAGAGGTTTGGACTGTTGTGTTTTCATTTTCATTTGTTTCCATGCACTTTTTAATTAATTTATTTTTTTTAGTTCATGGTTGACCCATTCATTGTTTAGTAGCATGTTATTTAACCTCCACGTATTTGTGGTCTTTCCATATTTTTTTCTTGTGGTTGACTTCTAGTTTCATAGCATTGTGATCAGACAAGGTGCATGGTATGACTCTGATCTTCATGAATTTGTTGAGGCTGGTTTTGTGGGCTAACATGTGATCTATTTGGAGAATGTTCCATGTCCACTTGAAAAGAATGTGTGTTCTGCTGTTTTAGGATGGAATGTTCTGAATGTATCTGTTAATTCATCTGTTTCAATTTGTCATTTAAAGCCATTGTTTCTTTGTTGATTTTTTGTTTAGATGATTTTTCCATTGATGTAAGTGGGGTGTTAAAATACTATTATTGTATTTTTATCAATTAGTTCCTTTATGTTTGTTATTAACTGTTTTATGTATTTGGGTATGCTCATATTTGGTACATAAATATTTACAATTATATGTTCTTTGTTGATTGTCCCTGTTATTATTATATAGTGTCCCTCTTTGTCTCTTGTTACAGTCATTGTATTAAAGTCTATTTTGTACAATATAAGTATTGCTACTCTGGCTATTCTTTTGATGTCCATTTACATGACAGATGTTTCTCTATCCTCTTTAATCTGCAGCTGTCTTTAAGTCTAAAATGGGTTTCTTGGGGTGCCTGGGTGGCTCAGTCAGTTAAGAGTCTGCCTTCGGCTCAGGTCATGATCTCAGGCCCCTGAGATCCAGCCCTGTGTCAGGCTCCCTGCTCAGTGGAGAGTCTGCTTCTCCCTTTCCCTCTGCCCCTCTCTCTGCTCATGCTCTCTCTCTGTATCTCTGTCTATCTTAAATAAATAAATAAAATCTTAGAAAAAAATAAAATGGGTCTTTTGTAGGCAGCATATAGATGGGTCTTATTTTTTTTTTTAATCCATTCTCTCACTCTGTCTTTTGATTGGAGTGTGTAGTCCATTTACATTTAAAGTAATTATTGGTAGACATGTGTTTACTGCCATTTTAATACTTCTTTTGTAGTTATTTCTGAAGATTTCCTCTCATCCTTTCCTGTATTTATCTCTTGCATGTTCTGCTGATTTGCTTTAGTGACATACCTGGATTTCTTTCTCTTTATTCTTTGCATTTTTATTAGTAGTTTTTGATATATGATTACCATTAGGTTACCATTAGGCTTGTATATAACCTCTTCTTCATACAGCAGTCTATAGGAAGTTGATGGCCATTTGAGTTTGAACCCATTATTTTCTCCTTTCTTCCCATGTTTTAGGTATATGTTATGATATGGTATGTCCTTGTGTGTGTGTGTGTGTGTGTGTGAGTGAGTTCATTGACTGATTTTTTATAGAAATATTTTTACTGCTTTTGTGTTTTCTACCTTCAAACTGTCATTTTTGGTCCTCCTTCCACTCAAAGAGTTCCCTTTAGTATTTCCAGCATGGCTGGTGTAGTGGTCATGAACCCCTTTAGTTTTTGTTTATCTGGGAAACTCTTTATCTCTCCTTCTTCCTGACTGATAATCTTGCTGGATAAAATATTTTTGGCTATAAGAATTTTTCCCACTCAGCACTTTGAATGTGTCATGCCCCTCCCTTCTGATTTGCAAAGTTTCTTTTGAAAAATGTCCTACTAGCCTTATGGATTTTCCCTTGTAAGTTACTGACTTTTTTTTTTCCTGCTGCTGCTTTTAATTTTTTCTTTGTCACTATATTTTATAAATTTAATTATAATGTATTGGTGTTGGTCTGCTTATGTTGATTTTGATAAGAGTTCTCTGTGCCTCCTGGATCTGGATATCTGTTTCCTTCCCTAGATTAGGGAAGTTTTCAGCTATTATTTCTTCAGATAAATTTTCTACCCTTTTTCTCTCTCTCTTCTTCTTCTCCTATAATACAAATGGTATTATGTTTGATGGAGTTACTCAATTATCTGAGTCTATTTTCATTTTGATTCTTTTCCCTCTCTTTTGTTCAACTTGATTAGTTCCTGTGCTTCTTCTCTCCTGCTCTCATTCCATCAAGCATGTTTCTCATTTCACTTATCGAGTCCTTTATCTCTGCTATGGCATTCCTTATCTCTGTGTTAAGGGTCTCACTCATGTATTTCACTCTTTTCTCAAGCCCAGTGAATATCCTTGTTTTCTATCAAGCATGTTACTTTTATCAGTTTCACTTAGATCTCTGACCATGGCCTTGTCTTGTTCTTTCATTTGGGATAAATTTCTTTGTCTCCTCATTTTGCCTGCTTCTCTGTATTTGTTTCTCTGTGTTAAGAAAGTCAGGCGTATGTTCCGCTGTTGAAAGTAGTGACTTTATGAAGAAGAGGTCGTGGTACATCCTGCAGTGCAGTGTCCTCTCTTCACCAGAACCTGGGCCTTCGGGAGAGTATTCTCTGTATGTTGTTTATGCCCTGATGTTGGGTCTTAGTCACTTTTCCTTTCATTGAAGTCATCTGCACTGACTCTCTGCCTGTTGTGGGCTGTGCTTACTCTCTGTGGTGTTAGTGTGACCCAGTATCTGAAGGTGGTGCCTGCTGGGGCATTGGAAACAGGGTGGCAGTGTTAGCAAAATCTGTGTTGGTCCACTAATCCTGTGCCAGATCCCCTGCCGTGCTCCAGCGGCTAGGGCTTGTACACCGCTCAGTGGGGCCCCAAGGCTGGCCAGGGCGAAGTGTCTGGGTGCTGCGTGCAGTGGCAGCTGTGCACCTGTGGCTGGGTGTGGTATATGTGTGGCTTTAACAAAGTTTGCACTGAGCCCTGGGCCAGGCTTCAAGTATTTGTATAGCCCCGCCTCCCACAGGTGACTGTTTTTAGGCTGGGGGGCAGGGGACGAAAATGGTACCTACCAGCTCCCTCATTTTCAGAGAAGTCCCCCAACATGCTCTGCAATCAGTATGAACAGATAAGTCTCTCGTTTGCCCCCAGGGTTGTGAACTGCTGTTTTTATGTCGCCTCTCAGCACAGGCTGCCGTCTCTTTAAGGGCAGAGACCCACCTATCACGGGCCCTCCTGGCTCATCCAGGGCTGAGTTAGATGATTTTTAAAACTCCAGGTTCCAAGTCCCACTGATTTATAAATCCGTGGAATTCAACTCCTGTGTTTTTTTTAAAGCCAAATGCTATGGGGAATTAGTGTTCCCCACATTGGCTCCCTGGTGCAAGGGCCCATTTCTCTGCCCTCTCCACGATCAGCCTCTTGGAAAAAAATATTATATTAATAAAACAAATGGGAAGGGAAAATGTAGTCATGCCAAGATCAAAGAAACTGCCAGATCCAAGACACTTCTAAGGCAATTCTGTTGACTTTGTGTGACTATTCCCACGGGGGCCAATTCTGAATAGAATGACAATTAAGGCAGTTAATGTGAAACAAGGACTATGTGAGAAAACACAAACTGCTTTCAGCATTATCTGCTTTTACACTCCCCAAGAATGCATCGATAATAACAATGAGCCTGAGCCAAAACACATGATGTCTGTTATCAGTGATTAACAGAGGAGAGTTAGAAATTGAGACATAAAACATTACTTACTCAAATCAAATCTTTGTAGTCTGTCTGCCATAAACCACATATAAGTAAGCCCTGATTTTAACATCTGAGACTAACAAACTAAAAAATATTCAAAATAGTATTAGGACTGTTGACAGAAGCATTTGATTCATGTTTACTTGAATCTTACATACTTTCAAACTGAGTATAGAGTGACTGGTAATGTGCTTTTTAATGGAAGGCTACTAAGAGTTACATCCCTTGCTCAGAACACAATCACCTAAGATAAGCTTCCCACAATGGATGAAACTCCTGAAAAGAGTATCAAATCTTTCAATCTTCCAGGATCATTCATGAATAATAGGAGTTGATGTATGGTACCATTAAATTGTTGATTATCAGTATTCCTATATGATACTTTTCTCTCAGTCAGATCCACTCAGATCTCCAGATATTCTCAGGACAATGCAAGATACCAAATAATGATGAGTGATAAAACTCTGGCCCTTGGACCACTAGATAATTAATGCCCATTTTTTTCTTATCAGCAAAGTAACACATACCACCACCACACGTCCTCCGCATTATTTAGTAAAAATGCAAATTCTTCATCCCATGTGCATGTACATCTCTAGAAAGATAATGGAAACATTGCTAGCAGTGCAGACATGTCAACCTATTAAATTCAGATTCAAACTTATTAAAGAGGAGGAATAAGATCAAGAGAACAAAAATACTGAAAATCACAGAAAACGTTATTGTGCTGAAAAGAAGAGAGATGTTTAAAGTTCCCTGAGAGTAGCAGAAACCAAACAAGCAATCTCTCTAATCTGAGCCAGATATGACAAACCACTTGATAATCAATATACAACACCAGTCTCAAATTAAAAACTCACAAGGCTGCAATATAAATGTGTGATTTTAAGAGTCAAATCCTCCATCACATACCTAGATGAAAGGAACAGCTATTAAAGGTAGGATGTGAAATCCTAGTTAAGTTCCAAACTTCACTGTCTGTACAATGGACCAACAATTAAAAGTAGGCTTGATTACATCAATTTTCCTTTAAAAAGCACAGGGTTTTTCACTATCAAAAAATTGTATTCTTTCATGATCAGCTTGCTTTGTGTCAGATGAATACGGTGGGACTTTTCTAGGAGGGAAAAGTATCAAGTTTTCCTTACACACCATTTCAGTTTAATTATAAAATTTGTGTAATATTAAAGAAAGTTGCAGTTGTAGAAATAGCAACTGAGAAACCAGTTTTACACCCATAAATATAAACATTTATCAAGTAACCTTCTCCTTTAATTTTCATCAACTGTTTGCATCTTTGTGGCACTTAAACAAAGGCCTCAACTTTACTGTTAATAATTCACTTGTATTTAATGCTTTATAAATTTCATTAAACATATAGATTGCTTCATAGCAGCTATTTACTTAGCCATAGTTTTTTTTCTATAGTAGTTATTTCCCAAATGATCATCTGTTTAATATTTATTTTTATCAATGTATATTAAATGATTTCCACAAGTAAAACAAAATAAAAATGAACTAAGACTGCATTGGCATTACTTTCTCCTGGAATTTATTTTTAAATAATGGAGGAGAAATACTATGAATTATTAATCTGCCATTAATAAATGGAATTTAATAAATGGCAGATGCAGAATTCATAATGAGAAAAAACTATTTTTCTCCACTAATAGATTGTGAGCCACACCTGAGTATAATGGAAAGATGTGAAACAGCTCGTGTTATGAAACCACAGGACCGTCAGCCACGGATACACAGGCTCCACTTGCCGACTTTCAGTCGCACTGATGAATGTCATCATTTTTTTTTAAATTTGTTTTAAAGATTTTTTATTTATTTGACAGAGAGAGACACAGTGAGAGAGGGAACACAAGCAGGGAGAGGGAGAAGCAGGCTTCCTGGTGGAGCAGGGAGCCTGATGCAGGGCTCGATCCCAGGACCCTGGGATCATGACCTGAGCCGAAGGCAGATGCTTAATGACTGAGCCACCCAGGCACCCCTGAATGTCATCATTTTGAGGTTTCCATATATATGTACTCTTTCCTTTAATTTCAACCTGCAGCTGTGATAATATTGCTTATAGTATAGTAAATATTTCTACAAAACTTGTTACTCATAGTTGTAGGACTAAAATAAAGATTTTTTAAAATAAAAAGCAAAATATCATGATCCCAAATCATTTGCTAAAGATAGAAAAGTAGGGGCGCCTGGGTGGCTCAGTTGGTTGAGTGTCTGCCTTCGGCTCAGGTCATGATCCCCAGGGTCCTGGGATTGAGCCCTAAATTGTCGGGCTCCCTGCTCAGTGGGGAGCCTGCTTCTCCCTCTCCTCTCCACTCTGTTCTCTCTCTCACTCTGTCTTTCTCTCTCAAATAAATAAATAAAATCTTAAAAAAAATAAAGATGGAAAAGTAATCTTCAAAGTTAAGATCACCAATTTATAAGCACCTGTTTCTAAATTTTTAGAGTAAAACCATCCCAGAAAAAAGAAAATCGTTGGGTTTAGATTAGGTAATGTAAAATACTTGATAGGTAAAAAATACACAGCTTCTATGCTTCTTTTTTTTTTTTGTACCATATATCTGAGGGAAATTACATCCTCATATTAAACTGAAATGAAAAATATTGTATAGATAAAACCTTGACTTTATGTCTTCTTTTGAAGATCAAAGAAAGTGATGTGACTTCTAATATTTGACATCTATAGGATATAAAGATCCCAAATGCAGTTTTCATTTTAATATATTTTCTATAAGTCATATTTCATAAGAATGATGTAAGTGCAAGATGTTTGACTTTCTCTTTATACAGTTTTTTTTTTTTTTTTAGGAACTATAAAATGAAATACCTTTGTTTTTTTCTGGCATAGATTTAGAAAGGCAAATATGTTGGGAGATTGGAAGAAATTAATCCTTCATCCACATTCCCCTGTAGATTCCAAACTGATTAAAAATAGATAGAAGCACAGAACCAAATAAAAATAGACACAACCTGTGAAACCATACGGGTGTTTCTGCGCAAGATCCAGAGGGGAATCGAAATACGGTACTGCTTTAGTAATACGTGTTCTGGATTGGGGTGCAGTTTGGTCTGGCAGCAAAAATGGGTTCCCTCCAATTCCTGCCCTGCCTTGGATTCTATGACTAAACTTGCTTCAGCAAGCTTGAAGAAGCAGGAGCCCCAGAAGAGTGGATGAAACGTTCATTCTTAGTTTCTCTTTAGGGGGACAGAAGCACCTAGGATCAAGGTCTGAGGCAGGAACACAGGAAATGGAAGACTGGAGTCTTGAAAATATCTTGTAGCAACTTTATTATAACTGGTATAATAAAAAATGCTATAATTGTTTTTGGTAATGATTTCACAAAGAAACAGGTATTGTGCTGTAGACAGAGGCAGCATTTAAATCCTAGTTCTGCTGCTTTATTGTGTCACAGTGATCTCATCCATATAAAATACAGATACTACTACTATTAGTATCAAATCTAGAAAGCTCTCAATTGTAGGACAAAATTTTAATGCCACTGGGAGAAAAAAAGTCACAGCCAATTAAAATACGACAAAAAGCTCTCTTAATGCTATGAATTTCTGTTTTGTGAGCATACTAAAAGAATTAATTATACATAGATGTTTTTAATCATACACACTCTCATACATATATAAAAAAGAAAATATAAGCAACATAAATTGGTTTAGATATTCCTAAGGCTTCTTCATATTCAGATTCAAACTCTCCCAAATCAGTTCTTGAAGCAGATTTGTCAATGTGTGGGTTTTTCCGTACAGTGTCTATTGTGCCATCAAAGGTCTTACTGGTACAGCATTTCTTAGTAAAAACATATAAACCCACTAAAAGCCACTAGCGCTGGGGTCCTCATCTGGCTGTGCAGTTATAGGACCCACCTACTGTTGACACTGGGTATAGGAATTCTGCTGAACATTTGTGGCTCTCCAGCAGCCCACTATCAATCACCAGCTATGTGGCTCCTAGGAGCTAAAAAGTGCTTCATATACTGTCCCTGCGATTTCCTTCCTAGCTCCTGACATCTACTCCTCATGCTTTAAGGCTGGTGATTCTGATGTTCTCTCCTGTGCAGGTTATAACAAATACCATCTCAATTGCTGGCTCATGCATAGCAATCATGAGAAGTCATCAATTTTAAGACATCCTGATTTTAGAACTGTTAAAATATGAAAAGTATGCATCATAGAATTGATGAGAAATAGTAGTTATGTGGATTTAAATGAGTTAAACCATCTAAAGACACTAGAATAATGGCTGATACATTGTAAGGATACACCAAATGTGGTCAGTTACCATTACTCCTAGCTAATCTAGCACGTGTTCATGAATGCCAGTTGGTTAATTAGTTTAGGGAAATGCTATTCCACCCGTCTTCTGTATTTTGGGCTCCCTAATAATGAAGAAAGCTCTTTGAAGAGCTAAATGCTAAATAAACCTCTCTAATCAATGGCTTTTATTATGGTGAAAATTAAACTATGGTTTCTGTGGCAAAAGAAATATATGGAACATCAACACCAGTGTTATAACAAATCCTACTTAAGGTGTCTGTATAATCACCATGGCACTGAAGAAAGTGTGAGTTGTATAAGAGAAAGAATTATCCCACCTTTCTCTAATGTACCTACATATCAACTTGAAGAAAAATAAACAGCTTTTACTCTACATGAACGCTTAGCCATTTATGACCTCCTGAAGTGGGAGTATGGGAAACATGTTTCTCAGTGGGTCTGTTATATTGTTTTTGGTATACCAAGAGGCAACAATGAGCCCCCATCAGAAGTCTCCCATGGCTCAAGATTGGACAGGGCAGACTACATTACATTTAGAGCTGGTGGCTGAAGCTTACCCTTATTCATAACAGCATTTTCAACAACATAAGCTCATGCTTTCATTAAACTAGGAGAACCTACCTGAAAATGGATTCCTGAGGTTTGTTTCTACTTCATAAATTCGCCTTCTATTTACAATCCAGTACATTTAAATCCACATCACTGCAATGGTGAAGGATGGCTGCCACCTATAGACACAAACTGGATTAGAAACAGTTTCATACTTCAGAAAAATGAGAGCATTCCAGAATATAAATTAGAAATATTTTGTTAAAACAGTACATTAGCAAAGAGAAATAAAAGCTTACAACAGGACAATCTTTCAGAGGCAAATCTTTTGTCTATTGCTTTACTGCCAGATCAAATCATTTATCCAAAGAGACATCAGTGTTACCTGTAAAATGAATGAGTTATGTTTATTTAGATACAATACACTGAGGTTTCAAAATACTAATTTTCCACACAGTTGGAAACATGTAGAAATAATGTATGTGGCTTCCTAGTTTGTTTTCTAAGAGCAGCTTGCTAAAATGTAAAAGCAACTGTGATTGTACAATAAACATGAGTCTTCTTTCTCCCCTAACATAAGCAAAGAAAAAGTGAAATGCTGTTATTGCTGAAAGAAAATAGCATACACAAAGTAAGAATCTGATACTAAATCTCCACTGAAGTATTTCCTTATTTATCAAAAAGAAAT
The DNA here is from genome assembly GCF_011800145.1 of Mirounga leonina. Lineage (NCBI taxonomy): Eukaryota > Metazoa > Chordata > Mammalia > Carnivora > Phocidae > Mirounga > Mirounga leonina. The sequence continues at coordinate 21,901,512 of NW_023270320.1, read as the reverse complement.
GTTCCCATATATTTCCCACAAATGCATGTTTTCAGCAAATCAGCCAGATGTCCAAACAATGAAATTCCATCTTGTGAAAAAACCTGTGCTTATGGTATTTCTGACAAACCCACACCAAAAAGTGGGCTCTGGCCAGATTCCTTTTTCTTATGCTCACAGGTCAAGTTTCGAGATAGGAATGATTCAGTTACAATTGGAATTGAGTGTAAATGCCAGGAATTTATCACACCAATTCACACTTTGTTAATGCCAACATTCTTTGGTCTTAACCTGGGTATTTAATCCTACTTTCCTGCTTTAGGACTCTTTTGATCTGGGGAAAAGGTTGGCCTAGAACCAAAGAACAGTTTTGGTAAAACTGAGGAGATGGAACTGCTGAGGTGTCCGTTCCCTCTCAAACAATAGAAATGATTTGTCCTAGAATTGTTTGATAGCAGACTGGCATGCCCATGTATTCATATTCATGAACTTTCCAACATTGTCTCTCTTAAAGTGATCAGAATGAGTTGTCATGACATACACCTTGATGTGAAACACACCATGTCCTTTCCTTCCTCAGCATCACTCACAGAGCTCAAAGGTATTCATTTCTCAAATATGGAGTGAACTTAGAGTTCTTACATTATAAGCTATATGCCAGTGCAACAAACATAGAGTTAGTCTCAGCAAACACAATGAATGAATTAAACTTCTAACAAAACATTCTACTTATTACCATGTTCATACTAAATAATTGATGGCTCTATAAATATATGATTGCAAAAAATGGCTTACCGATTATGCTTTTAAAAAACAGAAACAAGGTTGTATGGCCAAGGCCACTGGTAGCAACTGACTCCATGTAGGCAATGAGGATAGTTCTTGGATGTTGTTCATCTTTGGTAAACACCTAGAAAAAGAGAATATGGTGGGGGGTGGGGCATGAGAAAACACCATAGCCATAGGTTTCTTAACTTATTTAGAACACTAATGTCTTCAATCCACACTTTATCCCCAGATTCTGAAGTAGTCTACCATACCATTTCAAAATATTGGTCTTGGTTTTCTCTTCTCTGCCCATAATAGGACACAAGAAATAGGAACTCCTTGATACAAAGAGGTAAAGAATCATCCTTTACTCCCTATTCCAAATGTCTTCCTTAAGTCAAAATTTGCTTCTCAGTTACTCAAGATTGCTCAAGACAGGCAGAGAATTTGTTCCAGTTCATAGATAAAATACTGTAAACACTATCAGAATAGAGACATTTTTGAGCATTTATTATATGTAGAGATTTTATAGGAATTATTCCCATTTAATGAATGAAGAAATAGATGATCATATAGACTCAGTGGCTTGATCAAGATCAGAAAACTGATAAGTGAAAAGCAAGAATTTGAACACAAGTTTGGCTATGCCCTTTGCATTATAGTCTACTCACAAGTGTTGGGGGGGTTGGGCAGAGTTGGGCTACTACAACCTACAAAACTCACTGGTTTAAACAACACATGGCCCCTGTTCTACTATAATCTAAAGCTTCTTTGGACAATCTGTAATCAGACTTGCACTTAGATGTAGAAAATTACTAAGAGAGCATTTTATCCATTTTTAGGGAAAATAAATAGTAAAAACCTATTGCCTAAAATTATAGAAAGCTGTCTTCAAGGCTTGAAAATAAATCAGAGGAATCACAAGTAGGAATTATGTTTAGTATAGTGATAATTCAAATCAATGTGCAGTCTATGCTACATAAATTAAAAATAGAAAGAGTATACTTGTATCCTGAAATATTTAAAATCAAAGATTAGAACCTATCTTTCTCATATATATGTAGTTAAATAAGTCAACTTGCTTTCTCTTTAATCAATGAACCAAATGATTGAAATAGCAATATCATAAAGCTATGCTGAACTAGTGTTAAATCCATTTTTTTCCTGAGTAATGAAGGCTAACACACCTTCTGGGTCTTAGTAATACATAATAAGCAATCAGATTTGAGCATCATGCTTAGATTGAGTGTGAGTGACCTCAAACTATACTTGAATAGAATGCTAGTTAGAAGAACAGATGGAAGTAAAGCAGACCTCAGAATCCAAGAGTATATAAAAAGGAAATAGACTCCCCGCTTATGAGTAATCTTGACCCAACATTGACTATAAATTTGTAGGTGAGAGAGAGAAAGTGGGTAGAGGACATTTTTTCCATACAAAAGTATTTTTATAGATTTTGAAGGAACAGTATATTTAAATTACTTTTCACATATTAGGAAAGTCAGAAGAAATCCTCACAATTCAGAAATTATAACATTAAGCATTAAATATATAATTCCATAATAATACAAATGTGTTGACATTGGGCAAGTTATTAAATATTTACATGCAAACCAACTCACTGTGGGCAATTCAGTTCAGATCATCTGGAAAAAAAAATTCCTTGAACATATGTTTAATCACAGCACAGAAATGAAGTGATTGCCATTTTTAGAAATGGGAAAAAAAAAATGTCTGTGGCAACCTAAAGATCTGCCCTAAACTGTCATAATGAGAACATCAAACTTTCAGAGCAAGTGGGGTACATGCAATAATTCTAGTATCAGCATAAAGCCAGATCCGGAGTAGTGGGTCAACACACATTTGTTGAATTACTAAATATGTAGCAATATATAGATAGGAAAGTGTATGGTAGGCCTTCCAAAAGCAGGAGGAAATTTTCAAGAAGAAACAGTGTTTATAGAGCATCAAAATGAAAATTGCAAAGGAACAGTTGATGTTTAAATCATATTTTCCCATCAATTTGATCAACTGTATTTCTAAGCAACATGTAATACAGGTCCTGTCATGTCTCAGAATTAATAGCCCAGGGTTCTTAATTCTGACTGAGGTTGACAGATTATTATTCCTTATGGCACCAGTCACACTTGATCATAAGTAGCATCTCTACACGTTACTCTCCTTCCGTCAAATTGAGCCTAAGTTTATTTGTCCAACACTAAATGCCAAAAGGTCTATGATATGCAATGAATCGAGTGTTCTCCATTAATGAGCAAATGTTTCATGTGCGGAAAATGATTCTCCAGCTTTCAAATAGCCTCATACAAATACAAAGCTGCTGTTGCAAAGTTATTATTTTATTTCCAGGGTAAATGACTGTTGTCTAATACTTTTAGAAGTAGCACTAAGTTGTTTTCAAGTCACTGAGCCTGGAGACAGTGAAATGTCACAGATTATACGTATGTATGTACATGTGTATTTTTTTCTTGACATCATCACACACTTGTTCTCAGCTTCCATAACTAAAGGATCTATCAAGAGGATAATGTCATGCTACCATTAAATTAATAAACATTATTTGAGGGAAAAGTGCATCTTAGTATGCTATATCTTTTAGCTCTGCTAAGTGTTCTAAAGAGTATAAACTAAAGTATCAGGGCGCCTGGATGGCTCAGTCATTAAGCATCTGCCTTCCGCTCAGGTCATGATCCTGGGGTCCTGGGATCGAGCCTTGCTTGGGGCTCCCTGCTCAGTGGGAAGCCTGTTTCTCCCTCTCCCACTCCCCTGCTTGTGTTCCCTCTCTCACTGTGTCTCTGTCAAATAAATAAATAAAAATCTTTTAAAAAATAAAAAATAAAATATCTATTATTTAGAATGCACTATTAGGAAGGAAATGGAAATCTTGAAAGCAGTCAGAGCTCAAAGGACAAGGTTTAAATCTTGGACTGGTTACCTCACTTTAAAAAAAAAAGATTTATTTATTTATTTGAGAGAGAAAGAGAGGGATAGAGCATGAGTGGGGGGAGGGGCAGAGGGAGAGAAACTCAAGCAGACTCCATGCTGAGCACGGAACCCAATGTGGGGCTTGATCTCATGACTATGAAATCATGATCTGAGCCAAAATCAAGAGCTGGATGCTTAACCAACTGAGCCACCCAGGCACCCCCTGTTATCTCACTTTTTATATCATCAGTTTGATCATATACAAAATGGGCATAATTTTACCAATTTCATTATGAAGATTAAATAAAATCATGTAAATCACAAAGCTTAGTGCTCAGCACATGGTAGATACTCAATAGGTATTATATCATTTCCCCACTTTCAAACATCTACGTTCCCATGTTAATTGATAAGGGAAGAAGGAAAATGTCCTTAAAAGTTCTTTTTGGTCTAAATTCACAGTTCATGACTAAAGAATGACTAATTAGCTTATAAGCCTAACAGAAAGAAACAATGGTGGATTTCACATTTAATAGATATTCTATTTATGTAGGGGATAAAGTTGGTATAAATCTTTATGCTCTTCATCAGGGTAAGTTTTCAAAAGGGTATGACTGTCCCAGTTCTTAGCCCTAGCCCTACTCTAATCCACTTCTTCTTTCATAGCACAGATACCTCAGCAGAGGCAGAGAAGTGGGTTGAAATGCCAAATTTCACCTTTTTGACCTACAGGAGGTCTTATCTAATCATGACAGAAGACAAACAATCTAGAGATTCAACACAATCCCTATCAAAATACCAACAGCATTTTTCAGAGAACTAGAACAAATTATACTAAAATTTGTCTGGAAACACAAAAGACTCCAAATATCCAAAGCAATCCTGGAGGTATCAAAGCTGGAGGTATCACAATCCCAGATTTCAAGTTATACTACAAAGCTGTAATAATCAAAACAGTATGGTACTGGCACAAAAAAAAAAATAGATGCATACATCCATGGAACAGAACAGTAACCCAGAAATAAACCCATGCTTCTATGGTCAATTAATCTATGACAAAGGAGGCAAGAACACACAATGGGGAAAAGACAGCCTTTTCCATAAATGGTGCTGGGGAAACTGGACAGCTATGTACAAAAGAATGAAACTGGACCACTTTCTTACACATATACAAAAATAAATTAAAAATGGATTAAGGACCTAAATGTGAGACCTGAAGCCATAAAACTCCTAGAAGAAAACATGGGCAGTAATCTCTTTGGCATTGGCAGTAGACAACTTCAATTTGATGTTGGATCATCCCACTATCTGGGATTCTCAGGGTAAACATGTCTCTATTGGGTCAGATCCCTCTGGCCCCATCAGATTAGACTTCCTATAAGAAGAAAAAAAAAGACCTTTCTGGGTTCTGATCATACCTTGGAAATCAAGATATTTCCAGAATAACTGCCTGTAATCCATACCCTCTTTTAGGTTGACCACCTCTCAGTCCTTACTTCTTTGGCTTGATGTCCTAAAAATATTAAATTCACAACTCTACAGAGGGTTTCAGAAAAAACAACAACAACAACAAAGATTAAACTAGGATAAAAATATCATCATTAGTAAATATCTTTATTTTAATACTACAGTTATTTGAAAATAGTAATTCATTTACAGGATTACAGCTAATTTTTATAAACACAATTTAAGTAACTAGAAAAAAGTTATTTATTGACCTTCTAGATAATAGAGTTCCCTATGCCCAACTATTATAATACTAATGTAAAAGGAATAAAAATGAGAAAAGCATTCTTATAGAAATAAAAATATCATGCAAAAAATTTATTTACATTGTACTGATTAAGAGTGATCACTTAAACCTTTATACCTACATTCCTACACTAGGATATTGTCAAATTATTCTTTTTAAAAAAGTGTTTTCAGACATTAACTCTTATCAATGAAATAAAGCATCTCAAGACATGACTTAAGCAGAGTCTAAAGATCATTTTAGAGGGTAGTTCAATCTGTTGTAAATTCATATCTTATCTTCCTCTCCTGGAATTAGCATACTCCCCAAAATACTACACTTAGGATGCAGGATTGTGTTAAAAGGGTTTTCCTCAATATAGGTATCAAAAACATACTTTTCCAAAATTCCCAACAAACTCCTAGCTAATAGGATCCAACAATACATTAAAAGGATCATTCACCATGACCAAGTGGGATTTATCCCCGGATGAAAGGGTAGTCCAACATGCACATTCAATCAATGTGATAGAACACATTAATAAGAAGAGAGAGATGAACTATATGGTCCTCTCGATTGATGCAGAAAAAGCATTTGACAAAATGCAGCATCCTTTCCTAATTAAAACTCTTCAGAGTATAGGGATAGAGGGAATATTCCTCAAGTTCATAAAACCCATCTATGAAAAACCCACAGTGAATATCAGACTCAATGGGGAAAAGCTGAGAGCCTTTCCCTTAAGATTAGGAACATGACAAGAATGCCCACTCTCGCCACTATTGTTCAACATAGTACTAGAAGTCCTAGGAATAGCAATCAGACAACAAAAAGAAATAAAAGGTATTCAAATTGGCAAAGAAGAAGTCAAACTCTCTCTCTTTACAGATGACATGATACTTTATGTGGAAAATCCAAAAGACTCCACCCCCAAATTACTAGAACTCATAGAGCAATTCAGTAATGTGGCAGGATACAAAGTCAATGCACAGAAATCAGTTGCTTTTTATACACTAACAATGCAACTGTAGAAAAAAATTAGAGAACTGATTCCATTTACAATAGCACCAAAAACGATTAGATGCCTTGGAATAAACCTAACCAAAGAGGTAAAGGATCTATACTCTAGGAACTACAGAACACTCATGAAAGAAATTAAAGAAGACACAAAAAGATGGAAAAATATTCCATGCTCATGGATCAGAAGAATAAACATTGTTAAAATGTCTATGCTACCCAGAGCGATCTATACCTTCAACACCATCCCGATCAAAATTCTAATGACATTTTTCAAGTGCTGGAACAAACAATCCTAACATTTGTATGGAATCAGAAAAGACCCCAAATTGCCAAGGAAATGTTGAAAAAGAAAAACAAAGCTGGAGGCATCAGTTGCCTGATTTCAAGCTATATTACAAAGCTGTGATCACCAAGACAGCATGGTACTGGCACAAAAACAGACATACAGACCAATGGAACAGAATAGAGAGCCCAGATATGGACCCTCAGCTCTATGGTCAAATAATCTTCAACAAAGCAGGAAAAAAATATGCAATGGAAAAAAGACAGTCTCTTCAATAAATGGTGCTGGGAAAATTGGACAGCTATATATAGAAAAATCTAACTTGACCATTCTCTAACACCATACACAAAGATAACTCAAAATGGATGAAAGACCTCAATGTGAGAAGGGAATCCATCAAAACCCTAGAGGAGAACATAGGCAGTGACCTCTTCAACATCAGCCACAGCAACTTCTTTCAAGATACATCTCCAAAGGCAAGTGAAACAAAAGCAAAAATGAACTTTTGGGACTTCATCAACATAAAAAGCTTCTGCACAGCAAAGGAAACAGTCAACAAAACAAAGAGGCAACCCATGGAATGGGAGAAGATATTGCAAATGACACTATAGACAAATCACTGATTTCCAAGATCTATAAAGAACTTCTCAAACTCAACACCCAAAAACCAAATAATCAAGTCAAAAAATGGGCAGAAGACATGAACAGACACTTCTCAAAAGAAGACATACAAATGGCTAACAGATACATGAAAAAATGTTCATCATCATTAGCCATCAGGGAAATTCAAATCAAAACCACATTGAGATACTACCTTACACCAGTTAGAATGGCAAAAATTTCCTGAGATTAAGAATTCCTCATATCTGGGCGTCTGGGTGGCTCAGTCGGTTAAGCGGCTGCCTTCGGCTCAGGTCATGATCCTGGGATCCTGGGTCGAGCCCCACATCAGGTTCCCTGCTCAGCGGAAAGCCTGCTTCTCCCTCTCCCACTCCCCCTGCTTGTGTTCCCTGTCTCACTGTCTCTCTCTCTGTCAAATAAATAAAATCTTTAAAAAAAAAAAAGAATTCCTCATATCAGAGGGTTGCTAGAGAGGTGGAGGTTGGAAGGGATGGGGTGGCTGGGTGATAGACATTGGGGAGTGTAAGTGCTATGGTGAGTGCTGTGAATTGTGTAAGACTGTTGAATCACAGACCTGTACCTCTGAAACAAATCATACATTATATGTGGGGTTTTTTTTGTTTTTTTGTTTTTGGACACAGTGTCTTATTTTTATTTATTTATTTATTTTTTCAACTGAAGGTCAGATTTTATTTTATTGATGATTGATTGATTGACTGATTTTTATTATGTTATGTTAATCACCATACATTACATCATTAGTTTTTGATGTAGTGTTCCATGATTCATTGTTTGGGTATCACACCCAGTGCTCCATGCAGAACGTGTCCTCTTTAATACCTATCACCAGGTTAACCCATTCCCCCAAACCCCTCCCCTCTAGAACTCTCAGTTTGTTTTTCAGACCCCATAGTCTCTCATGGGGTCTCTCCCCTCCAAGTACACCCCCTTCATTCTTCCCCTCCTGTTATCTTCTTCTTTTTTTTTTTTTTTTTTTTTTTTTTTACATATAATATATTATTTGTTTCAAAGGTACAGGTCTGTGATTCAACAGACTTACACAATTCACAGTGCTCACCCTAGCACATACCCTCCCCAATATCTATCACCCAGCCATCCCATCCATCCCCACCCCCCACCACTCCAGCAACCCTGTTTGTTTCCTGAGATTAAGAATTACTCATATCAGTGAGGTCATATGATACATGTCTTTCTCTGATTGACTTATTTTGCTCAGCATAATACCCTCCAGTTCCATCCACGTCACTGCAAATGGCAAGATTTCATTCCTTTTGATGGTTGCATAATATTCCATGTATGTATATACCACAACTTCTTTATCCATTCATCTGGTGATGGACATCTTGGCTCTTTCCACAGTTTGGCTATTGTGGACATTGCTGCTATAAACATCGGGGTGCACGTACCCCTTTGGATTCCTACATTTGTATCTTTGGGGCAAATACCCAGTAATGCAATTGCTGGATCATATGGTAGCTCTATTTTCAACTTTTTGAGGAACATCCATACTGTTTTCCAGAGTGGTTGCACGAGCTTGCATTCCCACCAACAGTGTAGGAGGTTTCCCCTTTCTCCACATCCCCGCCAACATCTGTCATTTCCTGACTTGTTAATTTTAGCCATTCTGACTGGTGTGAGGTGGTATCTCATGGAGGTTTTGATTTGGATTTCCCTGATGCCGAGCGATATTGAGCACTTTTTCATGTGTCCGTTGGCATTTGAATGTCTTCTTTGGAAAAATGTCTGTTCATGTCTTCTGCCCAATTCTTGATTGGATCATTTGTTCTTTGGGTGTTGACTTTGATGAGTTCTTTATAGATTTTGGATACTAGCCCTTTATCTGATATGTCATTTGCAAATATCTTCTCCCATGCTGTCGGTTGTCTTTTGGTTTTGTTGACTGTTTCTTTTGCTGTGCAAAAGCTTTTTATCTTGATGAAGTCCCAATAGTTCATTTTTGCCCTTGCTTCCCTTGCCTTTAGCAATGTTTCTAGGAAGAAGTTGCTGCAGCTGAGGTCGAAGAGGTTGCTGCCTGTGTTCTCCTTTAGGATTTTGATGGACTCCTGACTCACATTGAGGTCTTTCAACCATTTGGAGTCTATTTTTGTGTGTGGTGTAAGGGAATGGTCCAGCTTCATTCTTCTGCATGTGGCTGTCCAATTTTCCCAACACCATTTGTTGAAGAGACTGTCTTTTTTCCATTGGACGTTCTTTCCTGCTTTGTCAAAGATGAGTTGACCATAGAGTTGAGGGTCCATTTCTGGGCTCTCTATTCTGTTCCATTGATCTATGTGTCTGTTTTTGTGCCAGTACCATACTGTCTTGATGATGACCGCTTTGTAATAGAGCGGGAAGTCCGGAATTGTGATGCCGCCAGCTTTGCTTTTCTTTTTCAATATTCCTCTGGCTATGCGGGGTCTTTTCTGATTCCATACAAATTTTAGGATTATTTGTTCCATTTCTTTGAAAAAAGTGGATGGTATTTTGATGGGGATTGCATTGAATGTGTAGACTGCTCTAGGTAGCATTGACATCTTCAGAATATTTGTTCTTCCAATCCATGAGTATGGAACATTTTTCCATTTCTTTGTGTCTTCCTCAATTTCTTTCATGAGTATTTTATAGTTTTCTGAGTACAGATCCTTTGTCTCTTTGGTTAGATTTATTCCTAGGTATCTTATGGTTTCGGGTGCGATTGTAAATGGGATCGACTCCTTAATTTCTCTTTCTTCTGTCTTGTTGTTGGTGTATAGGAATGCCACTGACTTCTGTGCATTGATTTAATATCCTGCCACTTTACTGAATTCCTGTATGAGTTCTAGCAGTTTTGGGGTGGAGTCTTTTGGGTTTTCCACATAAAGTATCATATCATCTGCAAAGAGTGAGAGTTTGACTTCTTCTTTGCCGATTTGGATGCCTTTGATTTCCTTTTGTTGTCTGATTGCTGTGGCGAGGACTTCCAATACTATGTTGAATAGCAGTGGTGATAGTGGACATCCCTGCCGCGTTCCTGACCTTAGGGGGAAAGCTCTCAGTTTTTCCCCATTGAGAATGATGCTTGCTGTAAGTTTTTCATAGATGGCTTTTATGATATTGAGGTATGTACCCTCTATTCCTATACTCTGAAGAGTTTTGATCAAGAAAGGATGCTGTACTTTGTCAAATGCTTTTTCTGTATCTATTGAGAGGATCATATGATTCTTGTTCTTTCTTTTGTTAATGTATTGTATCACGTTGGTTGATTTGTGGATGTTGAACCAATGTGGTAGCCCAGGGATAAATTCCACTTGGTCGTGGTGAATAATCCTTTTAATGAACTGTTGGATCCTATTTGCTAGTATTTTGGTGAGAATTTTTGCATCCATGTTCATCAAAGATATTGGTCTGTAATTCTCCCTTTTGATGGGGTCTTTGTCTGGTTTTGGGATCAAGGTAATGGTGGCCTCATAAAACGAGTTTGGAAGTTCTCCTTCCATTTCTATTTTTTGGAACAGTTTCAGAAGAATAGGTATTAATTCTTCTTGAAATGTTTGGTAGAATTCCCCTGGGAAGCCATCTGGCCCTGGGCTTTTGTTTGTTGGGAGATTTTTGATAAATGCTTCAATTTCCTTAGTGGTTATAGGTCTGTTCAGTTTTCCTATTTCTTCCTCGTTCAGTTTGGGTAGTTGATACATCTCTAGGAATGCATCCATTTCTTCCAGGTTATCTAATTTGCTAGCATAGAGTTGCTCATAATATGTTCTTATAATTGTTTGTATTTCTTTGGTGTTGGTTGGGATCTCTCCTGTTTCATTCATGAATTTATTTATTTGGGTCATTTCTCTTTTCTTTTTGACAAGTCTGGCCAGGGGTTTATCAATCTTGTTAATTCTTTCAAAGAACCAGCTCCTAGTTTTGTTGATCTGTTTTACTGTTCTTTTGGTTTCTATTTCATTGATTTCTGCTCTGATCTTTATGATTTCTCTTCTCCTGCTGGGTTTAGGCTTTATTTGCTGTTTTTTCTCCAGCGCCTTTAGGTGTAGGGTTAGGTTGTGTATTTGAGACCTTCCTTGTTTCTTGAGAAAGGCTTGTATTGCTATTTAGGACTGCCTTTGCTGCATCCCACAGACATATATTATATGTTAAAAAAAGAAGATAGTAGGAAGGGAAAAATGAAGGGGGGAAATCGGAGGGGTGACAACCATGAGAGACTATGGACTCTGAGAAACAAACTGAGGGTTCTAGAGGGGAGGGGGTTGGGGGGATGGGTTAGCTTGGCGATGGGTATTAAAGAGGGAATGTACTGTATGGAGCACTGGGTGTTATACGCAAGCAATGAATCATGGAACACTACATCAAAAACTAATGATGTAATGTATGGTGATTAACATAACAAAATAAAAAAAAAAGAAGAATGGCAAAAATTGACAAGGCAAGAAACTACAAATGTTGGAGAGGTTGTGGAGAAAGGGGAACCCTATTACACTATTGGTGGGAATGCAAGTTGGTACAGCCACTTTGGAAAACAGTGTGGAGGTGCCTCAAACTATTAAAAATAGAGCTACCCTATGACCCAGCGATTGCACTACTGGGTATTTACCCCAAAGATACAGATGTAGTGAAAAGAAGGGCCATATGCACCGCAATGTTCATAGCAGCAATGTCCACAATAGCCAAGCTGTGGAAAGAACCGAGATGCCCTTCAACAGACAAATGGATAAAGAAGAGGTGGTCCATATATACAATGGAATATTACTCAGCCATCAGAAAGGATGAATACCCAACTTTCACATCAACATGGATGGGACTGGAGGAGATTATGCTAAGTGAAATAAGTCAAGCAGAGAAAGTCAATCATATGGTTTACTTATTTGTGGGACATAAGGCATAGCATAGAGGACATTAGGAGTAGGAACGGAGAAATGAATGGGGGAAATCAGAGGGGGAGATGAACTATGAGAGACTATGGACTCTGAGAAACAAACTGAGGGTTTTAGAGGGGAGGGGGGTGGGGGATGGGTTAGCCCAGTGATGGGTACTAAGGAGGGCATGTATTGCATGGAGCACTGGGTGTTATATGAAAACAATGAATCATGGAACACTACATCAAAAACTAATGATGTACTGTATGGTGACTAACATCACATCATAAAATAAAATTAAATTAAACTAAAAAAGAAAAACTCCACATACTTTTCTTTTGAAACTATTGAGATAAACAAAATGTATGCTATCACAAGGTTAAAATTATACACACACATTGGGGCTCCTGGGATGCTCAGTCAGTTGAGCATCTGACTCTTGGTTTTAGCTCAGGTCCTGATCTCAGGGTTGTGGGATTAGGCCCCACCTTGGGCTCCATGCTCAGCAGGGAGTCAGCTTGCTATTCTAAATCTCTCTCTCTCCCTCTGCCCCTCCCCCCACTCTCTCCCTCTTTCTAAAATAAATAAGTCTTAAAAAAATTATACACACACATACTGCCATTTATTCCAACAACACATTTGGAAAAAAGAAATTTGAAAACAAGACCATTTCAGGGTTGTATATGTAATGGTGGAAGTGCCTATTAAACTCCTTATTGAATAATCTCTCAAAATGCCAAATATTCCACCTTGGTTAAAATACTATAGAGCTTTATGTCAGCACTTGGATATCAAACTTGAAGTCCTGACCTTAGATCACAACGCTAGCACATAATCCTGGTGCAACCCTGTGATGGCTCACATTATAAGGTGATAAAGAGCTCTCAGACCCTCCAGTCTTCCTGACACAGCACGAAGCCAGAGACCATTGTGCACAAAATTCAGTCTTGGCAGTATCTTCCTCTTACAGGCCTTTTCCCACTCAGGGCCCAAAATCAGATTACATTTGATCCAATTGGACAAACTCCCAACATTCACTGAACATAATTTCATTTGTTAAGTGGTTTTCTGAGACAGGAACAAAACTAAGAAGAAAACTATTGAGGTCTTTTTTTTTTCTTTTTCAACTGAATTTAAAGGAATTACATGGACATCCTTAAAGACTGGAAATTGGAAAGAGGACAGCTCCAGTCCTTAAGACATCATGTGGGCCATATTCCTTTCTCAGTGTCTGAACTATACCAGACAAAAGCAAGGTAGATTCACTCAATGCATGACTAACCTAGTCCCTTTCTGACAAGACCACTGATTAAATTCATGGTTTCAGCTTTGATGTTATTTATGCTTTGGATCACTGAACTCAGACAGGTAACCAAGCCGCTCATGTTATAGGCCAATGAACATGACACAAACAGTTCTGACTTTGAGGGCCCTAATGGCAGGGAGAAATCTTGACTGATAACCTACGATAGGAAGAATTTCAAATACTATTACTAATCACCTAGTCACCCCAGACCAATGTTGGAGTCTGAATATTTAGTGAAAATACTACTGCTTCTAGCAATGCATTTTAAACCTTTTCTAGATGCTAAAGTCACTAATATGCTACATAATGAAAACATTAAACATAATGAATATTCAATTTATTTTCTTTGCTATCTGCATGTATACATAAGCAAACTAGAGCAGGAAGACCAGCTACCAATCCCAAGGGAGGACTCCTATTGTGAGGAAGAAGGCAAAGATTGAAACACTAACAATCACCAAAAGTAGGACCCACAGACCTGACCCACTGCATCTTCTACAGGTCCGGAGTGACCAAGGAGGACTCAACACAAAAGACACTGGTTAGAACAATGGTTTAGTTACAGAAAGAAGAGATGCAGTCAGATCTGTGTCTGTAGTGTGCTGGCCTCCTGTGGTCCTGGGTCTCCCCTGATAGCCAACACAAGGCACTGCACTGCATACACCCATCTCCTGCTGCAGGTGAAGACCTGTTCCCTTCTCAGAGGGGCAGATGCACTGGCAGGCTGGCAAGGTGGCATGTGAGGCACATACTTAAGCAATAGGAAGTAGTTCACCATGTACCCAGAATGGGGGAAAGGGATCTCCAAATAAGGAAGAGGAATCTGGGACCAAGCATCAGTTCAACACCCAGTTTCCACATAGAGGATTACTGCAGGTCAGGATTGGATTGTCATATAAGGGAATATTATTGGTCCAAGAAAAGAATGAAATTCAGATTCATGCCACAACATGGCTGGACCTTAAAAACAATATTCTAAATGAAAGAAGCCAGATAAAGGCCACATACTACATGATTTTTTTACAATGTCCAAAATAGGTAAATCCATATGAATAGATTAGTTATATTAGGCACTGGGGTGAGGAGACAATGGAGAATGACTGCTCATGCAAACAGGATTTCTTTTGGCAGGGATGAAAATATTTTGGATTTAGTAGTAATGATTGCACAACTTTACCAAAACCACCAAATTATATAATTTTAAAGTACAGTTTTATACTATGTGAATTATACCTGTAAAATAATGGTTACCTTTTTCTTCATGGTGGGGATGAGTTAATAACAGCTAACATTTTTTGAGCACATACTATGTGCCAGTCACTATACTAATACTAATACTTTCGTTACACTGATTGCCTCATATAACTTGAAAATGACCTTATGTGATTGGTATTGTTTTAATCTTTGTTTTATATCTTGAGGACCTGTGTTTTGGAGGTATTAAGAAACTCTCCCAAGGCCAACCAGCTAGCAAATAGCACAGCCAAGATTCCAACTCCGGGGGTCTGACTCTGGAATTCACACTCTTCACACCAGAAAGCATCTCCACTAGTAGACCCTTGGGAAGGTCTGAAACATGGCAGGCGATTATTTTTGTATATATGTGTGTTCTAGTCATGGTAGTAAATAAGAAGATTAAGCTGCCAGGTGTTCAGCTGCACTTCCTTTTTTGCCTGGTTTAAAATAACTCTGAATGAAGACGTTATCAGACAAGTCAACATTTTAAAGTGCTAAACTTTTCCATAAACACCTGAAGTTGGAGGTGGCAGCAGGGAAATAGGCCAGCAAGAATTATGAGAAGTTAGGTCCATTCCAAGGTAAACATACCTTAAAATATAGACAAGTCCAAATCAAAATAGGTCTGCTCACAGTTTAAAAAAATGTGGAATATTTTGAGGATTCTTTGCTGTGTAAACAAGTGAAAAATAAAATGGCAAGTAAAAATATTTCAGAAAACTTTTCTGCCAATCATAATAAATTTGTAATCCAGAAGCTAAAAGGGGACTAAATTAGCATTCATCATACATGGAACGTATGCAGGAATAATTAGAAAGAATTATGAAAAGGAGGGAATTCTACTAGAGGGACTTAGATATATTAATATAAAAGTTTAAGATAGAAAATTGAATAGGTAATATGTGATTGTAATTCTAAACCATGTCCAAAACAGTTTAATATTTTCAAGATGCACTCTTGTTGAAAAGGATAAGTTTATTTTGGTCCTATAAAAAATCCCAGAATTCCTTATTTTTATAATAGTCCAAAAAGATGTATTTGTATGCATAACTCCTTACTAAATATCTGTTAAAAATGGAGAATGAAGTCTACAGGTTAGCATAGGGGAATGAATCAGGTGAGTCTTGCGCTACTAATTTGGCAACAAGCCCTGAGTTTTTATTTGGCCAGAGAGCAGTCCTGTTCCAGGCAATCAACAATTTTCTGGTCATCTATTATGGAGTCATTAAGAAAATTCCAATTACTATACTTGGCAATCTTTTGTTTGTCTGCTTCCAGCCCCTGCTACAAATATAACTTGAATTTCTAGTGTCCCCTTGGGAGATTATGAGTGAGGAGTATTATTATCTTGGTCTAGTGGTAATGACTTGGTCCACTATTTCTCACATTGACAAAATTCAGATTAATAACTTTGTAATGTTGTAACATTTTCCTTAGCATGCAAATAAAATGTAGGTAACATGGTAATTGTATCTTGGAACACATCCTGAACGTGTTTATAGTGGATGTTTCCAGTTTTCTTATTCCTCTCACCATTCATAAATATCTCTCCATTTGTTCCCAAAATTGTTTTTCTCTTTCTTTAAGGATTCAGATATTCTAAGTTACTTTTCTATCAACTTGTCACAATCCAGGTAAACACTTTTTGTTATTGGCATGTATCCTAGAAAGTAATATTATCTGTTCCCTTGTTCTAATTGAACTAATCTTACCCCAATACGCTCATTATCAGCAACTGTTTATAAGCATATACTGTATACAAAGAACACTATGCTAAGTCTTGGTAGAGTTTCTGGTACTAAGATGTATTTTACAGGGACACATAATAACGTTCTCTGGCTGAGACTCCACTAGCATAAATATAAGAACGTCACCTTTCCAAATCCCATCCTCCTCTGAAGAGATTGTTTCACATGTTCTCTGAAGGACCATTACGGCTCTCCTCTTTATATATATATATATAGTTTTTCCAGGGATAGTTCCAGAACCTAATGGGATTCTCATCCATCATGTTTACATGGCCACTTTAGGTCGTAGTTGGAGTTCCTGTTGCAGCTTGGTTACATCGTCTTTTCACTTACCATAAGCAGTGTCTCCATTCCTGAAGGTGATACTATAGCTATTAGCATTGCTCTAGTTCTTTTTATGCACACGCATGCACAGATACACACACACACACACACACACACTTGTACTGGGTAGTGGGCAGAAAGAACTCACTCTATGGATAAAAATAAATTGATGGATCCAACCAGTATTACTGGGATTTATTTCCCCTCAGAGCTTTTTTCCTCCCTGAAATAGTCTATGGTTATTAAGGGTCAGCATTTAGCCACTATTTCTCAGACTTGATAAAGAGTTTAATTCTAAATGTTGGTTACAATCTCCAATATATCTCATCTATGTGTCCACATGAGATTTATCAGAATCTTATGAATATAGAATCTCTAATAACCTATCTTAATAGAAAATAACTTCTCTTGCACATTCTGGAATTCTCATTACATACAAATAATTAAATATATAGTCCCTTCCTTCAAAGAGTTTACAGGTTAAGAGAAAGGAATGATATTGGTAATTTTCCCCAAGGGCTGTTTTTTTTTTATTGTTTGTTATTGTTTTTAATAAGTAAGTCCTCTAATTCAATATTGGGCAGAGAGTATTGCAGGAACCACTGACTCAGTGGTCAGTGTAAGTATTTCTTATTATGTATATGCTGTCATTACAAAAGGAAATCTACTGATAATCAGAATGCTTTCAGAGTACAAGAGCTTCAAACCATGCGTCTTTTTTGAGAATATGGAAGTTTGTTTAAGTGGACGTTGGTATGTCAATGAAGGAATAAAATATTATAGTTGTCACTTTAAAAATTAATTTTGTTAATGTTATATTACATTGATATTTCATTTATTGACTATTATTTTCATCATTTATGCTGATAATATCATCAATAAATTTCTTTTTTTATACCTGATATTTGTATTTCCTAGACATCATGAACATGTATCCCTATTTGCCTATGACAGTTCTTGTTTATACTGTTTTTTCTGACCTAATTATTAATTAGATGCTTCTTTTCACTTGTAATGATTTGGAAAGTTAGTTACATGGCCATCTTATTCATAGATGTATTAGGTTGGATTCATCCCACCCTACCCCAAAGCAAGATGTGAGTCACAGATTTGTATACATGTAGTTTGCTGTGGGAAGTAAGCTATGGGGACAGGTATGATTGGAGTAGGAAGAGTAAAGTGGGGAAAAAGGAAAGGCAATGCAAAGGTAATCCTAGTCACCTGGGCAGCTAGACATATTTACTTTGGGGAACTCTGAAAAAACATGTAAACTGTGTTTCATAATTTCAAGTTTGTCTGCCTGAGACATGGAATAATGGAATCTTTTATCCACTAATCTTTCATTCATCTTTACTTTTCTAAGTAGGCTCCATGCTGGGCATGCAAGACTTGAACTCATGACCCTGAGATCAGGACCTGAGCTGAGATCTAGTTGGATGCTTAACTGACTGAGCCACCAAGTCCCCCAACTAATTCTGTTTTCTATTAGATGAGAATTTCCCCAAGGGTTTTTATTCCATCACCCCCAAGGTTAGTACATACCTCAAATGTCTGAATGGAGTCCTACAGTGGCATTAGATAGAAAAAGATGTCTAGTACGTTGAGATAAAGTGCCATCAGGCTAAATATGTGTTTAGCTGCATCAGCAAAGTAGAGCAAAATTTAAGCCAAGTGTATGTGAGATAGGGCACAGAAGATGTCAAAGACAATCAACCACTGGTATCTCTTAGATACACTACTTATAGCCTCTAAAGATGACACAAGAAAAAAATTACAAGCCAATATCCCTGATGAATATAGACACAAAAATCATCAACAAAATATAAGCAAACCAAATTCAATAATACATTAAAAGGATTATACACCATGATTAAGTGGGATTTATTCCAGGGATGCAAGGATGGTTCAACATCTGCAAATCAATCAATGTGATACACCATATTAACAAAATTAAAAATAAAAATCTTAGGATCATCTCAATAGATACAGAAAAAGCATTTGACAAAATTCAATATCCATTTATGATAAAAGCTGTTAACAAAGTGGGTAGAGAGAGACCTTAACATAATAAAGGTCATATAATATATATTAAGTCAATAATATATAATAAGCCCACAGCTAATACCATACTCAAAGGTAAAATCTAAAAGCTTTTCCTTTAGAATCATGAATAAGACACATTAGGAATAAGACACTCTCACCACTTTTTTTCAACACAGTATTTGAAGTCCTAACCACAGCAATCAGGCAAGAAAAAGAAATAAAGGACATCCAAATTGAAAAGGAAGAACTAAAACTCACTATTTGCAAATGACATGAGATTATATAGAGAAAACTGTTCTTCACCAAAAAAAAAAAACAACCCATAAACAAACAAACAAGCAAAAAATTAATAAATCAGTATGATACTGGCATAGGAACAGATGCAATGGAACAGAAGAATAGAGCCCAGAAATAATTCCATGTTTATAGCAAATTGATCTCAACAAGGGTGCCAAGAATATACAAGAAAAGGACATCTCAGGAATGTTGGAATTATGAGACCAGGAATTCAAAACCAACTGTGATTTCTATGCTAGTGGCTTATTTGGGTAAAGTAGACAGCATAAAAGAACAGATGTTCAATGTAAGCAGAGAAATGGAAATCTTAAGAACCAAAAAGGAATGCTAGAGATAAAAAAATTCTAACAGAAATGAAGAATGCCTCTGATGGGCTTACTAATAGACTGAATATGGCTGAAGAATGAATCTTTGAGCTTGAAGGCACCTCAATAGAAACCTTCAAAACTGAAAAGCAAAGAGAAAAAAAAAATGACTGGAAAAAAACCCAAAACAAAACAGAACAAAATATCCAAGAACTGTGGGTCAACTACACAAAGGTGTAACATCCTCATGATGGGAATTTCAGAAGAAGAAGGAGAAAAGAAAATAAAATATTTGAAATAATAACAACTAAGAATTTCTCCAAATTAACCTCAGACACCAAACCACAGATTCAGGAAGCTCAGAGACCATTTAGCAGGATAAATAATAGAAAAACTATACTTAAGCATATCATTTTCAAATTACAGAAAATCAAAGAAAAACATCCTGCAAGAAGCTGAGGGGCTGGGGTGTGGGAAACAGCTTGCTTAGAGAAAAGCAAAGGTAAGAATTACATCTGACATCTACTTAGAAACCATGCAAGCAAGAAGACAGTAGTGAAATATTATAAAGTTTCAAGAGAGCGAAAAAACAACAAAACAGCCTGAATTCTGTATCCTGAGTAACTATCCTCCAAAAGTGAGGGAGAAGCAAAGACCTCTGACAAACAAATATTGAGAGAATGTTTTGCCAGTAGACCTGCCTGACAAGAAATGTTCAGGTACGTTCTTTAGAGAGAAGGAAACTGGCATAGGTTAGAAACTTGGATCGACATAAAGCGAGGAAGAGTATGGGAGAAAAAATAAGTGAAGCTGAGAAAACCGAGGCTCCAAGAGGTCACTCAGCTAATAAATGGCGCATCTCAGAATTAAACACAGTTATTCTGGCTCCGAAAACTGCATTCTTTTCACTATCCTACTGCTTCAAAGGATGGAGTCTTAGGGAAGAATTATGTTCAGGGGACAAAAGAACACAGCTCATGGGATAGAAGAAAGTTTAGTGGGTATTATGTTATGAAGACCAAGAGAAGATAGAGTTTCAAGATGGTAGAACTGGAAAATAGTCTTAGATCCTGCATTTGGTGAGCAAATGGTTCCTAGTAACTGTGGGAAGCTGGAGGGGGACGTGTTGGTAAGAAAGTAAAGGTGTTTGTATAGGAGCAAGACCTTAGCTTTCATGCCTTGCAATTGTGTTGGTGGAGTGGGCCACTCACTGTGGCCACGAACTGATGGAAATTCCATGTGGTTTATCAGGGAAGCCAAAGCCCTTGTTCTCAAGCAACTCACAACTTAATTGGGGACACTAGTTTTCGGATATGAAGACAACCAGAGAACACACACAATAACGGGGACCTAAGGCACTGGCCTCTTCCCATCCCACTTCTGCCTTTGGCCTGCCACTTTTCCTCAGCTGCCAATCAGGAGAGTACTAACACAATTCCTCTGCTGGACCAACCTCAGGCTTAGATGCCCCTTGCCAGAAAAGCATTCAGCTAACAAAGTGCCTGAAATATTGGGATTATCATCAATTCCTCGAACTAAGAATTTAAAAAGAAAGAAAGTTTACTGTTGATATCCCTTCATCTCCTCTATGCATTTCAGAAGTCTCTATTACTGTATGAAATAAGGAAAAAAGTTAATAGCTATTTTTTTAGATAATAGCATGTTTTGATCCAGAGAAGTATATCAAGATTTTGATACTGAATGTATCTATTTTATATATGAATGAGCAAAAGATTTTAATTTGAAGTTTCAGGCAGTATTGTATAATTCTGAAAAGAATATATTTTTGTTAGTGAGTGTACTTTTTTTTAACTTTTCTATGATTAGAAATTTTATATTCAAGAGTCTCCAGCAATATCACAAAACACCTGTTATACAAATTTTAGTAGCAGCATTATAACCCTAATGATTAACAATTCGATATAATGAGAATACTTTTATCTTCATAAAGAGATATAATAGAACTTATAACTACCATATAGTTTTCCCCTAAAAGATGAATCAAACCAATATATACACACACATATATATATATATATATATATATATATATATATATATTTTTTTTTTTTTTTTTTTTTTTTTTTTTTT
>NW_023270320.1:21876379-21879857 GCF_011800145.1 Mirounga leonina | reverse complement strand
TTTTTTTTTTTTTTTTTTTTTTTTTTTGCTTACATTTGATTCTATAAGGTTTTTCAATTTGGGTCAGTGATCATTTCTCCACAAAGGAAAAGAGCTGTGCCCTATGCCAGCATTTTTTGTATCTGTAAATGCTCTGAATACATATAATAAGCTATAGCATCTTACAGAGGTGTGACTATTCTACCTGCTTGGAGTCTGGAGTAGCCTTTGAGGGAGGCTACTTCATCTGCAGAAGAGACTTAAAAATATTGGCATAAATTCTTCCTTGTTCTTATTCAAGAACCACCTGGTACCCTCTAGGAAAGCATCAAACACATCTAGAGGAACTGGTCTGTTATTGCTAGAATGACCATCTGCCTTTCAAAGGTGATCAATGGTAGAAGTTTAAATCCACCGTTTCAAATGATATAGAACAGGGGAGGCTGTGTTGCTTTTGTAACTACCATTGATGGCCAGTTGTCAGTTGTTACCAAGTCTCCTCATTATATTTAATAACACCCAGCAAGTGGCACTGATGCTCACAGTATGGGAAAATGTATCAGACGGCTAAAGAGCAGAAAACAGGAAAGAGTTATCTAAGGGAAAGGGAACACAGCATCTCCTGAAATGGAGAGATCACATCCACTAGCAATCAGGGTAAGAGCCCAGCAAGAAGACTGGCACGGACCTCACAGGAAGTTCAGACCTCACAGGACATCCTTTATCCACAATATATAAAGATTCCTTTTTGGAGGATTGAAAGTCCTTGAAGCAATTATCTCTACAAGACACTGAAAAACAAGTGGATATGGTAGGATTGTTCTCCATAATCCACCAAGTACTGGCAAGGTGTAGAAATGAGATGCTCACTCAGAAATTGTTGGTGGGAATGAAAACTGGAAGACAGTTTGGAAGTTTCTAATAAAGTTAAACACGCACTTATCATATGTACCAGAAAAGCCACTCCTAGATATTTACCTATGAGAAGTTAATACTTACATGCACACAAAACTGTGTGTGTGAATGTTTGTAGGAACTTTATTCATGATTGCCAAAAACTGAAAACCAACTAAATGTCCTTTAATTGGTAAATAAATATACTTTATTATTGTTGTTAAGTATAAGTTGTTTGTAAATGCCCTTTTTATGGTTGAAAGTGTTCCTTTATATTCCTAGCCTGCTGAGAGTTGTTTTTTTTTTTTTATTTTAATGAATGGGAGCTAAATTTTTTTTCTGCATCTATTTTGAATATGTCATATGGTTATACATCTTTAGTACATTGATATGGCATATTACATTGTTTGATTTTCAACCGTTAAATGAACCTTGAATGCTCAGGATAAAACATATTTTGCTATGATGTACTCTCTATATTATGTATCACTGGGTTCTATTTAATAAAATTGTTTTGAGAAATTTTGTGTTTATACTCAAAAGGGATGAGATAAAGGCCTGTAGTTGGCTTATATTGAAATGTCTTTCTCTGATTTTGTTAATAAGGTAATTATACCCTCCTAAAATGAATTGGAAAGTAGACCTACTTCTATTTTCAGGGAAAGTTTGATACAATATATACAGAATATTCTAATATAAATATAGAATTTATAGTATTTCTTCCTTAAGTGTTTTTTTTTTCTTTCAAATTCAGTGAATTTGTCTATACATGCAGTTTTTGCTTTTGGAGTTTTAAACTATAGATCAAGTTCTTTAATACACATTAATTCTACTAGGTCAGGAAGCATAGTTTGGTTTCAATTTTTTTTAATTTAATAATGGTTTTTTTATGGCCCAGAATAAGGTCTATCTTGGTGAATGATCCCCGTGCACTTGAAAAGCATGTGCATTATTTTGCTATTGTATTGTGTTCTATAAATTCAATTAGCTTAAATGTGTCTCATAGTGTTTTTCTGGCCTTCTATATCCTTACTAATTGTCTACTTTTTCTATCAATTACTAGAGAAAACTGTTAAAGTCCTTTACTATAATTATGAATTTGACTATTTTTTCTTTAACTTCTAACAAGTTTTGCTTCATATATTTTGAAGCTATGTTCTTAGATGTATACACATTTGGGATTGTTACGGC
Organism: Mirounga leonina; assembly: GCF_011800145.1. Lineage (NCBI taxonomy): Eukaryota > Metazoa > Chordata > Mammalia > Carnivora > Phocidae > Mirounga > Mirounga leonina. The sequence continues at coordinate 21,877,793 of NW_023270320.1, read as the reverse complement.
TTCTTGGTGATTTGACCTTTTTATCATTACAAAATACAAAATGTTCACTGCCTAAAGTCTACTTTGTTCCATTATCAATAATAGCTAATCTACCTTTCTTTTGATTACTATCTACCTGATAAGTGTTTTTCCACACTTTTACCTTTAACCTATTTGTATCTGAACTATTTCTGATAAGTAATTTTATACCTCTGTGATTTGATTTCCCTCTTTGTTAAAGGTATAGTAAGACCTGTTCTGCCGGCTTATAGGGCTACTGTAAAAATTAGGTGAGATTATATATATATATAAATGTTCTATAAGTGTGTGTAATCATTATTTTAAGATTTTATAGGTCTTGCAGAAGAAGCGCTTCAGGAAGTCTGATTTATCAGAGGTATACAGACTGAAAAAGATGAATGAAACTAGAGGGTGGGAATCACATCTCCACGCAGTTTCAATGATCTAGTCCTTAGATGGCAAGGGTCTTTAACAGCACTCCACACCTATTTGACTCATGTCCTTTACAGTACTTCTTCATATTATTTTCTTATGTTAACACTCATTAATGAATATACTTTATGTATGTGTGTAGAATATCTCAAGGAGTAGAAGCTGCACTTTTATGCTTCTGGAAAAATCCCATTCCATAGGAATATATGATTGATCAAACTGCCTGATATATTATGTTTGTATACTCTAGTTTCATGTCAAGAATATTATTATTTGATTAGAAAATAAATCGAAGTACCTATTTAGAGTGCATGGATATTTTGAAAAGCAGTTGTCAGAACCTTGGACAATTTTATGCTAGCAGAGTGTCTGGGAGGAATATTCATATGCAAACATTTTGAGATGTATCATCAAAATTAAATATAACAATAAGAGGTGTAGAGAAAAAAATAATCATCAAAATGATCATAACATGTCCAGCTCTTTTTTGCCAACTTACTGTTCCTTACATTCAATACTTCATGACTAAAATTCACAGCAATGCATGGACTGATCAATCTTGTTTCCACCTCTGTTGCAATGTTTTTTACTTCATAAGTATTAAATAAGTAACAATGGTATACATTTTCCTTCTTGTTATACCAAGACTATTAGAATGGGGAGAAGACTTGAGGGAAAATGTTCCCTACCTGGTTTTGTATATAAAATATTAAAATAGTAAAATTTATACTGTGTTTAAATAGCATCACTGAAGATGAAACTGCACTCTACATATAGGATTATTTGTCCAGTTTGGGCCTTTGTCAGAAACTAACTGAATCTTTCTTTCAAAGGGCCATGATACAAGCTTTTTCTTTATCCAAGTACTTCAGAAATTCCATAAGAAGGATAAAGCACTCCATAAGAAAGTTGTGTAATTCTTGACATATATATATATATATATATATATATATATATATATATATATATATATATATATATA
>NW_023270320.1:21868173-21876369 GCF_011800145.1 Mirounga leonina | reverse complement strand
ATATATATATATATATATATATATATATATATATATATATATATATAGCATTTTCAGAGATTATAGAGACCAGCAATGTGGAACTTAAATGGAACTACTTTGAAGAAATGCCAAGGGATTAAAGAAGAAGAAGAAAGAAGAAAGAAGAAAGAAGAAAGAAGAAGAAGAAGAAGAAGAAGAAGAAGAAGAAGAAGAAGAAGAAGAAGAAAAGAAGAAGAAGAAGGAAGAAGAAGAAGAAGAAGAAGAAGAAGAAGAAGAAGAAGAAGAAGAAGAAGAAGAAGAAGAAGAAGAAGAAGAAGGCTTTCTTTACATAGAGAGTATCTCATGGCATCTATTTGCAGCACAAGTTTATCTCCCTGAAGCAAAGCCCCGCAAAATGTTGATAGTTTTATGTTAGCCAAGGCATAGAAGAATACTTAAGTGCCCACAAAAATGGTCAAGCTAGGCAAGAATAACTTGGAGATATGATTCATATTCCATAAAATTTAACATTTTAAACTGTATAACTCAGTGCTTTTTCATATATTCATGCAACCATCAAAATTATCTACTTCCATAACATTTCAGTACCCCAAAAAGAAAACCCCTACCTATTAACGGATACTCCCCTAGCCCTGGAAACAACTAATCCTGTTTCCTTTGGTCTCTGGATTTGCCTCTTCCCAATATTTCACATAAGTAGAATCATACAATGTGTGGCCTTTTGCCTGGGGTTTCATTCATTTATTATACTGTTTTCAAGATACATTCATGTTGTAGTATGAATCTATACCTCATTCCTTTTATGACTGAATATTCTATAGTATGGATATACCACATTTTGTTTATCCATTCACCTGTTGATAAACATTTGAGTTTCCATTTTTTGGCTATTATGAATAAGGACGCTATATAAACATGGATGCACATATTTTTATGTAAACATATGTTTTCAATTCTCTTGGATATATACCTATGTGTGGAATTTGTGGGTCATATAATAACTATGTTTCAACATGTGTAAAACTGCCAGATTATTTTCCAAACTAGACATTTGTATATATAAAATTCTAAAGACACCCAAAACACTATTAGAGATGATAAACATATTTGAGATTATAGGATAGAAATTGATACACAAAAATCAATTGTAATTCCTTTTTTTTTTTTTTAAGATTTTATTTATTTGACAGAGAGAGACACAGTGAGAGAGGGAACACAAGCAGGGGGAGTGGGAGAGGGGGAAGCAGGCTTCCCGCAGAGCAGGGAGCCCGATGTGGGGCTCGATCCCAGGACCCTGGGATCATGACCTGAGCCGAAGGCAGACGCTTAACGACTGAGCCACCCAGGCGCCCAAAAATCAATTGTATTTCTGTATACATTTTACATTCCCACTAGCAATGTAAGAGGGTTCCAATTTCTCTACATCTTCTCCAACATGTGATACTGCCTCTTTAATTATAGCCATCATAGTGGAAGTGAAGTTGTACCTCAATATGGTTTTGATTTGTTTTTCCTCAATGAACAGGATGCTGAACATCTTTTCATGGGCTTATTGGCCATTTGTATATCTTCTTTAGAGAAATGTCTATTTAAATCCTTTACCCATTTTTAAATTGGGTTATTATTTTAAGGTGTTATTTATTTATTTGAGATATAAAGAGAGAGCGAGAGAACACGAGCAGGGAGGAGGGGCAGAGGGAGAGGGAGAAACAGGTTCTCAACTAAGCCAGGAGCCTGACTCAGGGCTCCATCCCAGGACCCTGGGATTGTGACCTAAGCTGAAGGCAAACACATAACCAACTGAGCCACCCAGGCACCCCAATTTTGTTTTTGATTTACAACAGCTCTTCATGTATTCTGGACACTAACCCTTATCAATTATATGATTTGCAAATATCTTCTCCCATTATGTCAGTTGTCTTTCCACTTCCTCGATAGTATCCATTAAAACACAAAAGACTCAATTTTTAGGAAGCCCAATTTATCTACTTTTTCTTCAGCTGCTTGTGCTTTATTATTATCCAAGATATCAATGACTAACCAAAGATAACGGAGATGTTCACCTATGTTTTATTCTAAGAATTTTATGGCTTTGACACTTACATTTAAGTCTCTGATCCATTCTAAGTTGATTTTTTATATGATGTTATGACAATTGATTTTTGTCTATCAATTTCTATCCTATAACCTTGAATCTATTTATCATCTATAACAGTGTTTTGGGTTGTCCTTGTAATTTTCTATACACAATATCATGTCATTTGAAAATAGATGTAGATTTACATTTTCCATTCCAATTTGGACATTTTTGTTGTTGTTATTGTTACTGTTGTTGAATTTTCCTGCATAAAATGTATGGTAAAACGTTGAATAGAAAAAGTTGGGAGTGTTTATCTTTCTTTTTCTCTAATCTCAGGAGAAAGCATTCATAGTTGCATCACGAAGTATGATATTAGTTGGGGTTTTTCACAGGTTTGTTATGGACTGAATGTGCTTCCCCAAAGTTCATATATTGAAACCTTAACCCCCAATGTGATGACATTAAATGATACAAAAATTGAAGAAATACGCAGTTCAACTTTCATATACGCTTTCATACTCCACTTTCAATAACAAATGGAACAACTAGAGAGGAAATCGATGTTGAATAACATTATAAGTCAAGAGATATAATAGAGTATTTGAATCCTAATTATAGGGAAAACATTGCTTCTTATTTTTATTCCTTGCTAAATCTGGAGAACTGTGTTCAATTTTCGGCTCCACATTTGAAGTGGTGCACTGGACCAAGGGCCAAAGAGAACAACCAGGAATTAGAGATATTGTACGAAGTGGGACAAAGTTGAGAAGATGACTAATTTTTTTTTTTTAAGATTTTATTTATTTATTTGACAGAGAGAGACACAGTGAGAGAGGGAATACAAGCAGGGGGAGTGGGAGAGGGAGAAGCAGGCTTCCCACCGAGCAGGGAGCCTGATGCAGGACTCGATCCCAGGACCCTGGGATCATGACCTGAGCCGAAGGCAGACGCTTAACGACTGAGCCACCCAGGCGCCCAAGAAGATGACTAATTTTAAGCATGTGGATGAGAAGGCTTAACTAGGAACCTGGTAGTTTTTTTCAAACATTTGAAAGATTAATGTACAGAAAAGGGATTATGCTTACACTATACTTTCACATAAAGTAGAATTGGGACCAATAACAAGATGTTTCATCATTAACAAATACCAACTCAGTTTCTAGAATGGATACCTAAAATGAGACATTCAAAGATAGACCAGGATGCTACAGGAGATAGCAAATGTTCAACCTATTATTAGCAGCAAAGGCGTGGCAGAGAGGTCCAAACAGAGACTTAAGACACAGATAGGATTTTGATCTAGAAGTTCTTTTTAACCTTGAAATTTTGATTCCCTTATTCTAGATTCATCTCTGATGTAAGTATTTGACCTTCCAGGTACTTTGGGTTCCTCCTCTCTGACTGTTAAGAATAGAAATAGTGATCCTCAAATGCTATAACTAATTATAAGGGTCCAATCAAGAGCTATAATTATTTATTAAAAGTTTCAGACAGAGGGAACAATTACTTTTTATTCACTTATATGTATCTCAAAGCATCTACATTTTTTAAAGGTTTTCACAAAACACTGATCTAAGGTTTGAAAAATACTTAATGGTAACAATTTTAAAACTAAGAGTTGTATGGTAAAGTTCTCTATTGCTTTCCCCTGCCTCAGAGTTCTTGCATTTTATTAGATAAAAGGCAAAAAAAAAAAAAAAAAAGAGGGAGGAAAAGTTTGGCTGGTGACTGGTGACTCTGACACATTTTATAGACTAGAATATACAATCAAATCCATGGTTATATCCTTATCCCTTTCTGAGGAAATGCTTTTCACAACCACAGTTTTGGCAGACATCTTCCTGTTGTGGGGATCAGGAGTAAAACAAATGTTTATTGTTACATTCTGTCTGGCCAGGACAACTATCATAGCATGAAATACCCCCTTTCAGTAAACATTTTATTCATGGAATGAAAAAGCATGTTGCACTATTTCCAGAAACGATGCTTTAACAAGTAAAACATTAGTTGGAGAGAACAGTGTGGTCACAGATGTAAGACCATAAGAAAAACAAAACTGCATACACACTAAAGCATCCCACTGACACACGCCTAAAGATTCTCTTGTGGTTTAAGGGGATGGTGATTATACTGGTGGTGATTTTGTTTACAATACAAACTTCAAGAGAGCTAAAGTTTTTCAGTTGGACTCCCTGGGTATATTTGTTAAATTTTATTTTAGAAACCATCTCTTCATCTATCTGTCTATGTCTACATCTATCTATTTACTTCCAGTAAGTAGATTAAATTTTATTTTAGAAACCATCTCTTCATCTATCTATGTCTACATCTATCTATTTACTTCCAGTAAGTAGAAGGTAAAAGAAGAATGCCTGGCTAATGTAAAATTCTTATATCCATTCCTTTAGGATGTAGAGAGAAGATACTGATAGAAAAACAAAACAAGCGAGAGGGGTGGAGCAAGATGGCAGAGGAGGAGGAGACCTGGATTTCGTCTCCTCTCAGGAATTCAGCTGGATAGGGATCAAACCATTCTGAACACCTACAAACCCAACAGGAGATTGAAGAAAAGAAGAGCAACAACTCTCTCAACAGAAAAGCGACCATTTTCTGGAAGGTAGGACGTGCGGAGAAGTGAATCCGAGGTGATATTCGGGAGGATAGACGGCGGGGGAGGGGCCTCCGTCAGCCACTTCTGGCAAGTGATAGAACCACGGAGCACAAAATCGGAACTTTTAGAAGTCGGTCCGCTGAGGGACGTCACTCTGGTGGCTAAGCGGGGGGTGGAACCCTCCGGGACAGTGTGGTCTCAGGACCCTCAGGGTCACAGAAAGACCAGGGGTGCCCGAGTGTGGCAGAGCTCTCAGGTATTGGAGCAGGCAAGGTGGCTGCAGAGACAGAGCCAAGGAGTGGGCTCTCAGCTCGGAGTTGCCATTGACCGTGATCCGCGGCACAGTCGGGCCCCTGCTCCTCCAGCAGGGACCCAACAAGCGGCAGATCCGGGGAGACTCCCCTTCCTCCCCGGGAGGAGCCGCGCGGGAGCGCACCACAGGGATCTGCTGGGTTTGGAGACTCCACCCGGGGTCGGGGGCCAGAGATAGAAATGCGCGGCCACAGGCCGGGTGAGCACGGAGTGCGGCCGGAGACCGGGGAGACGGGAGTGACTGACAGCTTTTCTCTGGGGGCTCACTGAGAAGCGGGGCCCCGAGTTCTCGGCTCCTCCGGGGCGGAGATTGGGAGGCCGCCATTTCCACTCTCCGCCTCCAAAGCTGTACAGGAAGCTCGCAGGGAACAAAAGCCCCGGAGAGCAAACCCGAGCAGATGACTTAGCCGGGAGGGGGCAAGGGCGGGGCAAGTCCGCCTCCGGCAGAGACATTTGGAAACCACGGCAACAGGCCCCTCCCCAGAAGATCAGCGAGAACAGCCAGCCAAGACCAAGTTTACCGATCAATGAGAACGGCAGAGCTCCAGCGCTAGGGGACTACTGCACATAGAATTCACGGCTTTTTTACCATGATTCTTGAGTCTTTCAAAGTTAATTTTTTTTAACTGCCTTTTATTCTTTTTTTTTTTTTGAATTTTACTTTTTCCCTTTTTCAACCAACATTTTATCAAAACCTTTTTAAAAAAAAAAACATTTTTATTTTTCATTTTTAGAGTCATATTCTATCCCTTCATAGTAGTTACACGTATTTTTGGCTTATATATATAAGTTGTTCTCTCTTTAAAATTTTGAGATAGTTTCCTCTAACACATTAAAATATACCTTAAATCTCTAGTATATGGTGTTTTCTATTCCCCTGCCTCATCACATTCTCTCCCTTTTTTTTTCTTTTTTTAAATCCTCTCTTCTTTTTTCAAAGAACTTCTTATCAATTCCTTTTATAAAATTTTTTATAATTTCCATCTTTACAATCATATTCCATCCCTTCATCATATCAACCCTTATTTTTGCACATATATAAGTTTTTCTTTCTTTAAAATTTTGGGAGGCACCTTCTTCTAAAATACCAAAATACACCCCAAATCTAGTGTGTGGCACTGATCTATATACCAGCCTGATCATATTTGATCACATTCTGTTTTTTGTTGTTGTTGTAGTTGTTTTGTTTTGTTTGTTTTTGTTTGTTTTTATCTTTATCTTTTTCTTTTTCTTTTTTTTCTTTTTCTTTTTCCTCTCTTTCCATTTCTTTTTCCACTGCTTCAGGTCTTTTCTGATTTGTTTAGAGTATATTTTCTGGGGATGTGGTTACTCTGCTAGCATTTTGTTCTCTCATTAATCTCCTCTGCACAAAATGACAAGACGGAAAAAATCACCTCAACAAAAAGAACAAGAGGTAGTACCGACTGCCAGGGACCTATTCAATATGGAAATTAGTACAATGTCAGATCTAGAGTTCAGAATCATCACTTTAAACATACTAGCTGGGTTGAAAAAAATATGGAAGTTATTAGAGAAACCCTTTCTGGAGAAGTAAAAGAGCTAAAATCCAACCAAGTAGAAATCAAAAAGGCTATTAATGAGGTGCAATCAAAAATGGGGGTGCTAACTGCTAGGATAAATGAGGCAGAAGAGAGAATCAGTAATATAGAAGACCAAATGATGGAAAATAAAGAAGCTGAGAAAAAGAGAGATAAACAACTACTGGATCACGAGGGCAGAATTCAAGAGATAAGCGATACCATAAGATGAAACAACATTAGAATAATTGGGATCCCAGAAGAAGAAGAAAGAGAGAGAGGGGCAGAAGGTATAATGGAACAAATTATAGCAGAGAACTTCCCTATTTTGGGGAAGGAAACAGGCATCAAAATCCAGGAAGCACAGAGAACCCCTCTCAAAATCAATAAAAATAGGTCAACACCCTGACATCTAATAATAAAACTTACAAGTCTCATAGACAAAGAGAAAATCCTGAAAGCAGCTCAGGACAAGAGATACGTAACCTACAATGGTAGAAACATTAGATTGGCAATAGACCTATCCACAGAGACCTGGCAGGCCAGAAAGGACTGGCAGGATATATTCAGAGCGCTAAATGAGAAAAATATGCAGCCAAGAATAGTCTATCCAGCTAGGCTGTCATTGAAAATTGAAGGAGAGATAAAAAGCTTCCAGCACAAACAAAAACTAAAGGAATTTGCAAACACAAAACCAGCCCTACAAGAAATCCTGAAAGGGGTCCTCTAAGCAAAGAGAGACCCTAAAAGCAACATAGACCAGAAAGGAACACAGACAATATACGGTAACAGGCAATACAATGGCACTAAATTCCTATCTTTCAATAGTTACCCTGAATGTAAATGGGCTAAATGTCCCAATCAAAAGACACAGGCTATCAGACTGGATTAAAAAACAAGATCCATCGATATGCTGTCTGCAAGAGTCTCATTTTAGAACCAAAGACACCCCCAGATTGAAAGTGAGGGGGTGGAAAACCATTTACCATGCTAATGGACACCAAAAGAAAGCTGGGGTGGCAATCCTTATATCAGACAAATTAGATTTTAAACCAAAGACTGTAATAAGAGAGGAGGAATGACATTATATCCTACTAAAGGATCTATCCAACAAGAAGATCTAACAATTGTAAATATCTATGCCCCTAACATGGGAGCGGCCAATTATATAAGGCAATTAATAACAAAAGCAAAGAAACACATCGACAACAATACAATAATAGTGGGGGACTTTAACGCCCCCATCACTGAAATGGACAGATCGTCTAAGCAAAAGATCAACAAGGATATAAAGACTTTAAATGACACACTGGACCAAATGGACTTCACAGACATATTCAGAACTTTCCATCCCAAAGCAACGGAATACACATTCTTCTCTAGTGCCCATGGAACATTCTCCAGAATCGATCACATCCTAGGTCATAAATCAGGTCTCAACCAGTACCAAAAGATTGGGATCATTCCCTGCCTATTTTCAGACCACAATGCTTTGAAACTAGAACTCAATCACAAGGGGAAAGTCAGAAAGAACTCAAATACATGGAGGCTAAAGAGCATCCTACTGAAGAATGAATGGGTCAACCAGGAAATTAAAGAAGAATTAAAAAAATACATGGAAACCAGTGAAAATGAAAACACAACTGTTCAAAATCTTTGGGATGCAGCAAAGG
>NW_023270320.1:21818153-21853173 GCF_011800145.1 Mirounga leonina | reverse complement strand
CCTTTGCTGCATCCCAAAGATTTTGAACAGTTGTGTTTTCATTTTCATTGGTTTCCATGTATTTTTTTAATTCTTCTTTAATTTCCTGGTTGACCCATTCATTCTTCAGTAGGATGCTCTTTAGCCTCCATGTATTTGAGTTCTTTCTGACTTTCCTCTTGGATTGAGTTCTAGTTTCAAAGCATTGTGGTCTGAAAATAGGCAGGGAATGATCCCAATCTTTTGGTACCGGTTGAGACCTGATTTATGACCTAGGATGTGATCGATTCTGGAGAATGATCCATGGGAACTAGAGAAGAATGTGTATTCCGTTGCTTTGGGGTGGAATGTTCTGAATATGTCTGTGAAGTCCATTTGGTCCAGTGTGTCATTTAAAGTCTTTATTTCCTTGTTGATCTTTTGCTTAGATGATCTGTCCATTTCAGTGAGGGGGATGTTAAAGTCCCCCACTATTATTGTATTGTTGTCGATGTGTTTCTTTGCTTTTGTTATTAATTGCCTTATATAATTGGCTGCTCCCATGTTAGGGGCATAGATATTTACAATTGTTAGATCTTCTTGTTGGATAGATCCTTTAAGTAGGATATAGTGTCCTTCCTCATCTCTTATTACAGTCTTTGGTTTAAAATCTAATTTGTCTGATATAAGGATTGCCACCCCAGCTTTCTTTTGGTGTCCATTAGCATGGTAAATGGTTTTCCACCCCCTCACTTTCAATCTGGGGGTGTCTTTGGGTCTAAAATGAGTCTCTTGCAGACAGCATATCGATGGATCTTGTTTTTTAATCCAGTCTGTTAGCCTGTGTCTTTTGATTGGGGCATTTAGCCCATTTACATTCAAGGTAACTATTGAAAGATAGGAATTTAGTGCCATTGTATTGCCTGTAAGGTGACTGTTACCGTATATTGTCTGTGTTCCTTTCTGGTCTATGTTGCTTTTAGGGTCTCTCTTTGCTTAGAGGACCCCTTTCAAGATTTCCTGTAGGGCTGGTTTTGTGTTTGCAAATTCCTTTAGTTTTTGTTTGTGCTGGAAGCTTTTTATCTCTCCTTCAATTTTCAATGACAGCCTAGCTGGATAGACTATTCTTGGCTGCATATTTTTCTCATTTAGTGCTCTGAATATATCCTGCCAGTCCTTTCTGGCCTGCCAGGTCTCTGTGGATAGGTCTGTTGCCAATCTAATGTTTCTACCATTGTAGGTTACATATCTCTTCTCCCGAGCTGCTTTCAGGATTTTCTCTTTGTCTATGAGACTCGTAAGTTTTACTATTAGATGTCGGGGAGTTGACCTATTTTTATTGATTTTGAGAGGGGTTCTCTGTGCTTCCTGGATTTTCATGCCTGTTTCTTTCCCCAAATTAGGGAAGTTCTCTGCTATAATTTGCTCCATTATACCTTCTGCCCCTCTCTCTCTTTCTTCTTCTTCTGGGATCCCAATTATTCTAATGTTGTTTCGTCTTATGGTATCGCTTATCTCTCGAATTCTGCCCTCATGATCCAGTAGTTGTTTATCTCTCTTTTTCTCAGCTTCTTTATTTTCCATCATTTGGTCTTCTATATTACTGATTCTCTCTTCTGCCTCATTTATTCTAGCAGTTAGCGCCCCCATTTTTGATTGCACCTCATTAATAGCCTTTTTGATTTCTACTTGGTTGGATTTTAGCTCTTTTACTTCTCCAGAAAGAGTTTCTCTAATAACTTCCATATTTTTTTCAAGCCCAGCTAGTATCTTTAAAGTGATGATTCTGAACTCTAGATCTGACATCGTACTAATGTCCGTATTGAGTAGGTCCCTGGCAGTCGGTACTGCCTCTTGTTCTTTTTGTTGAGGTGATTTTTTCCGTCTCGTCATTTTGTGCAGAGGAGAATAGATTAATGAGAGAACAAAATGCTAGCAGAGTAACCACGTCCCCAGAAAATATACTCTAAACAAATCAGAAAAGACCCGGCCTGTGACCGCGCGTTTCTATCTCCGGCACCCGACCCCGGGTGGAGTCTCCAAACCAGCAGATCCCTGCGGTGCACTCCCGCGTGGCTCCTCCCGGGGGAAGAAGGTGAGTGTCCCCGGATCTGCCGCTTGTTGGGTCCCTGCTTCCAGAAAGTGGTCGCTTTTCTGATGAGAGAGTTGTTGCTCTTCTTTTCTTCGATCTCCTGTTGAGTTTGTAGGTGTTCAGAATGGTTTGATCCCTATCCAGCTGAATTCCTGAGAGGAAACTAAATCCAGGTCTCCTACTCCTCTGCCATCTTGCTCCGCCCCCTCAGCATTTGCCTTTTTTATTGTGATTTTCTTTTGTATGTAGCAATAATAAATAATACATCTCTCAACACAGACACCCATAGCCATGGAATTCAAAAGCCATTCAATAACAAATTATCCCTTTGGAACTCTAAGTGCAGAGCTCCTACTTGAGACAGCCACGTCCCCACTATTCCGACATAATAGAAAGTTAGAAGTTTCAAATACCTTTGCTGTGTTGTAAGGCAAGGGATATACAGCAATGCAAGACCAGCATAAGTCATACAGGGTATCTTCCTCAAGCAGTAAAAATTCCCAACCCATTAAAATGACTAACAATATTGCTCTATATCTAAACAGTGTCCTCCTACAAAGGAGCTTAAAATGTTTTACTAACATTTACTCATTAATTCTACCTTCATCTCCATGAAATATGTGGTGAGAATTGTTACCTCTATTTTTCCTTGCTTTACCTGTGGTTAATGTGATGTCTGGCATGGTGAGACCATAAACCCAAGGTCATTCCTGTGGACTGATGATTACAAGACTTCCCTTTATTTGTTTTCCCCTCTTGGCTCTATGGTCAGTGGTAATGTCTCCTTAATTTAGATGTTCAGTTCTCTTGTCAGACAGCTGAGAATATATCTAGTGGAGTATAATTGGGCTAAGATTGTACACTAAATTAATGATAATATTGGTAAGCTTTCTCTTATTTAATTTCTCAACCATTAATGACATACTTTGAAAATAATTATCTGTCATTTCTCTGATAGGTAGTGGGGAAAAATTGTGAAAAATAAAAAAAAGAAATCATTATTCAGCTTTGTACAGTTCTGCTTTTGAAGAAATCGGATTTCAGGAGAGGAGAAAAACACTGACAAACACTAAGATTATCTCAGTAAAATTATTTTTAACATACATGGAATCTCCTCCTAACAGTCTTCTGTGAGTATTGTAATACTTCAAAAAAAAAAAGAGCTCTGCATTCTTATGTGTTAAGATAATAGATAATAAATTAGAAATTTTAATTATGACCCAAATAACCTAATTTAAAAATGACATTGTAAAGCAACTATTTTCATTGTGAAGATTTTATATTCTATTGCCTGAAATTTATTTATTTTTTTCCTGGATTGTTCAGTTGCAACAATGTCTTCTTATATCTCTGTGCCTTTGTAAGACTGTCTCTTTATCCTAAACATGTCACAATAGTGTCATCTTTTTGAAGTCTCTTCTGAGCCCCACAACAATGTAGGTCCCTCTTTCCCCTGAGACCCCACTGCATTATGCAAAAGCATATCTAGCTCTTGCCCCAATTTTTCAAATATATGTTTATATATCAGTCATCTCTTAGACAGTGACCTGCTTGAAGGGAAGGGAGCATAACTTACCATCACAGTGCCAGGGCCTGCCATATAATATGCACTCTAAATATGAAGAAGGAATGATTGAATCAATCTTTGCTGATTCCACTGTATCTTACTGCCCTACTCCATTTACTTGCTGAATGAGTCTGTAGCTAAATAAATGATAAAGTAATGAATGAAGACATCCAACTGATTAATAACTGTATTGTGATAAACTTCATCCACCTTCAGGCAGCTCTTTTTTTTTTTATTTTTTTATTCTTATGTTAATCCCCATACATTACATCATTAGTTTTAGATGTAGTGTTCCATGATTCATTGTTTGTGCATAATACCCAGTGCTCCATGCAGAATGTAGGCAGCTCTTTTTAAAAAAGTACTTCAGGAGACTGGTTGGCTTTCGGCACCTATGAGTCATTAAGCCAAGTGGAAACTCAGCTAGACCAAACAATGAGCTTCTTGGTCTCTATAGTTTACTCGCAATGAATAAAGTTATAGCTACTTGCTACAACATTTTGTCCATATTGTTGTGCATAAATATGTCCATTTATGTTTCCTTATTTTCAAAAATGTATTGGTTGTAATCTTGAGTATCTACTTTTAATCAAGTTACTAGCACAAAATTTAAAAGCATTTTCTTTGCCCAGATCTCTCTACTATCCCCAGACATAGGCAGATCCACAACAATCTGAAATATTTAAAATTATTCTATGGTTTAATGCTGGCAGAACAATTTGGGTCCTTAGAGTGGATTAATCCTAAATTCTGCCAGATTGGCGTACCTTCACTCACATTCTCTTCTCCATGAATCTTTACTACTTTCCTCATCTTTTGGGTTTTCTGTCACTCCTATTCCTGATATATATACACACACACATATGGATATGTATACATATTTATATTTCTTTTAGGACATTATACACATGGTGATAAATATTTAATAAATATTTAATACGTATTTAAAAAGTATATAGAGGAAGAAAAGGTGATCATCAAAAGCCATATGACTCCAAATAGATAATATTTTTTATTTACTTTATGTTTCCTTCACATAGGACCCTTTAAGACTCCATTAAAGAAGAGATGGAGTTTAAAGAAAATGTATATACATTGTGATAATATTATATCTCAACAAATTGAAAATTTAAATATTTAGGTGTAAAAATTTAGAAATATATCTTCATCCTATTAAAAGGCATCCTCACTGATACAACATTTAGTGATAAATCATGTCATTAATAAAGTTAAAATAGGCTGACAGGCACCACAGTGAGAAGTTTTCCCAGATAATTAATTAACTCAGCCACCATTATGCAATGCCAAACACAGGGATCAGTATTCTGAGAGATTAAGAAAAGTATCTTTGATAATATTTGAATAACTTCCTATAATTCAGTATCCCATTTAACTCAGTGGGACCTAACACACACACACACACAGACACACACACACACAAACTATTAGAACTAATACACTAGCAAAGTTTAATAAAATTCAGCAAAGTTGCATGATACCAAAAAAAATAGAAAAAAGTTACATTTGTATACATTAATGACAAACTACCTGAGGAGAAAATTAAGAAAATAACCCCATTTAACAGAATTAAAAGAATGAAATATCTAATAAACTAAAAAATGTATAGTAATCAAAATATGCCACTGACATAAAACAGACATATAGAACAATGAAATAAAACCAGAGTCCAGAAATTGAGCCATGGTATATGATAACTGATCTTTCACAAGCGTGACGAAAATATACAATGGGGAAATGAGAGTATCTTCAATAAATGATGTTGTGAAACTAGGTATCCATAAGAAAAAGAGAAAAATTAGACTCATATCACACCACACACAAAAACAAATTAAGAATGGATTAAAGACTTCAAAATTATATCTGAAACCATAAAACTCCAAGAAGAAAACATAGAAAAAAAAGCTTGACATCATCTTTGGCATTATTTTATAAATATGAAAGCACAGGCAACAACAGCAAAAAAAACAGACAGGCTTACATCAAACTATAAAGCACAGCAAAAGTAAACAACAACCTATGTAATGGGAGAAAATACATGCAAACCATATATCTGATAAAGATTTCATTTCCAAAACATACAAGAAAATCCTATGACTTAATGCAGAAAATGTAAATAAATAAATAAACAAATAAATAACCTCATCTTAAATCACAGTGAGATAGAACCACACACCAGTTAGGATGTGTATTATCCACACACACACAAAAAAGATAATAAGCATTGGCAATAATGTAGAAAAAAAGGGAACCCTTGTACACAGTTGCTGACAATGTGGAAATGTAAATTGGTGCAGCCACTGTGGAAAACAGTATGGAGATTCCTCAAAAAATTAAAAATAGAACTACCATATGATCCAACAATATATCTGGGTATATACTGTATCCAAAGGAATTGAAATCAGCATCTCAAAGAGATATCTGCATTCACATATTCACTGCAGCAGTAAACACAATAGCCACAATATAAAAGAAACTGAAATTCCCAACAATGGAGGAATAAAGTGGTGTGTGTGTGTGTGTGTGTGTAATGGAATATTATTCAGCTTTAAAAAAGCGGTGGGGAAGGGAGGTATTCTGCTATTTGGAACAAAATGGATGAACTTGGAGGACATTATACTAAAGGAAATAAGCCAGACACAGGAAGACAAATACCACATGATACCACTTATAGGAGAAATTTAAAATTCTCAAATTCAGAAAAGCGGAGAGTTGAAGGGTAGTTGCCAGGGAACACTGGGAAACACCAACCAAAGGATACAAAGTTTCAGTTGTGCAAGATGAATACATCCTGGAGATCTCCTCCTGTACACCACAGTGTCTCTAGTTAACAATACTGTATTGTAAACTTAAAAAATTTGCTACAATAAAAAAATTTGCTAAGATAATAGATATTAGATTTTATTCTTTGTCACAAAATAATTAATAATTAAATAGGGCAGGAGGAAGATTTTGGTGGTAATGAATATGTTTATGGCACAGACTATGGTGACAATTTCATGGCTTACACTTGTCTCCAAACTCAACAACTTATATAATTAAAAATGTACAGTTTGTACAATTATACAATTATATGTCAATCATACTTGAATAAAATGATTTTAAAATACATGAATTAAGAAATAAGTAATTAAATGTCATGGGAAGGATAAATGGATAGAGTACAACAAGGGATGCCACTTTATAGAGAGTGGTGAGGAAAAGCCTCTCTGAAGGGCTGATTTTGAGCAGAGACCTCATGAAGTGAAGAAGCAAGTCATGTGTAGATCTGAAGGAAGAACATCTCAGGCAAACTGAAAGGCCCTGACATGAAGACACACTTGCTCAGATACTGCAAAAAAAGGTCAGTTGTGAAAAGGTCAGCATAATTGAAGGGGACAGTGGTAAGAGTTAAGTTTGAAGAGACAGGAATAGTCAAGGGTCACATAATGTGAGCTGTGCAAGTCATTGTGTGAACCTAGAATTTTATTCATGGCAGTATTAAGCCATATAACATTCTCATCTCACCTCTCTCCTAAATTGTTTCCAAGGTTTATCTATGTTGATACACATCTTACAAATGTACCACAATTTTCTACACCAGCCTCTCTTTGATAAACATTTATGTTCCCTATACTGTCTGTATTGTTGGGTGGTTGTTATTCATTCATAAAGTGTCTGCCTTAAATTAAGAATACAATACTGGTTTATATGTTATGATTGATAGTGTGACATAATTTCTACGACTTTATTTTGTGGGTTTTAATTTGCCATGCTTTTTCTTTGCTTTTATATGTCTCTTTTTACTGCCCACTGTTGGATAGATTGCATTTTCTTAATTTTCATGTTGGCTTTCTCTGGTTTGAAATTAAAATAGTATCATTTTCGGTTTACCTTTAAATGCTTAACATCCATACTTATCTCTTAAAAGGTAGAAGTGATTCTGGAGTTAAAATAAAAACTTAAAAAGAAGTGATTCACTATTTTGGTCAACTTCCCAAACAATGCAATTCCATACACTTCTCATCCTCTATACTTTTTTTTTTTTTATTATACTTGAACTAAAAAAAATTTTTTAATTAAAAATACATACATTTCCATAAAAAATAATAAAATAAAATCTCATTTTTTTTGACTAAGCTCCCCTCCTGCGTGACTTCAGGAGACTCAGTTCCCTCCCAGGGTTTTCCGGAGGACATGGACCTGGAACCCCCGCTGATCTGCTTGCTTCTGACAGACTCCCTCCAGCGGTCCCTGGGCCTCTTGTCTCTGTAGTGGCCACTCTCTTGGGTACTACAGTCTTGTGCTATGGCTCCTTCACCCCCCTTCTCAAGACAAGGCTTGAGAATAACAAAAGGTGATTGTGAGCATAAGGCAGACACTGGGGAGCAGTCTATCGCTACTCCTGGTGTCTCAGGAGTCTCCCTTCTGTCCAGGTCTCCCCTCAGCCTCTGGCCTTCTGCCAGAGAGGAGGGCTTCTTTGTTTTACTCAGTTGGCATCCCTGACTGACAGGTTTTCCACTCCCTATCTCCCACTCCCAGCCAGAGAAACCAGATCCCTTTACCATCATAATACCCTCTGAAGAGCTAATTCAGTGTTTCCTGAAGTTGGACTTTTTTTTTTTTTTTTAATGTTATGTTAGTCACCATACAATACATCATTGGTTTTTGATGTGGTGATCCACGATCCATTGTTTTCGTATAACACCCAGTGCTCCATGCAGTACGTGCCCTCCTTAATACCCATCACCGGGCTAACCCATCCCCCCTCTCCCCTCCCCTCTAAAACCCTGTTTGTTTCTCAGAGTCCATAGTCTCTCATGGTTCATCTCTCCCTCCAATCACCCCCCCATTTTTCCCTTCCTTCTCCTAATGTCCTCCATGTTATTCCTTATGTTCCACAAATAAGTAAAACCATATGAGAATTGACTTTCTCTGCTTGACTTATCTCACTTAGCATAATCTCCTCCAGTTCCATCCATGTTGATGTAAAAGTTGGGTATTCATCTTTTCTGATGGCTGAGTAATATTCCATTGTATATATGGACCACATCTTCTTTATCCATTCATCTGTTGAAGGGCAGCTCGGCTCTTTCCACAGTTTGGCTATTGTGGACATTGCTGCTATGAACATTGGGGTGCATATGACCCTTCTTTTCACTACATCTGTGTCTTTGGGGTAAATACCCAGTAGTGCAATTGCTGGGTCATAGGGTAGCTCTATTTTAATAGTTTGAGGCACCTACACACTGTTTTCCAAAGTGGCTGTACCAACTTACATTCCCACCAACAGTGTAAGAGGGTTCCCCTTTCTCCACAACCTCGCCAACATTTGTTGTTTCTTGCCTTGTCAGTTTTTGCCATTCTAACTGGTGTAAGGTGGTATCTCAGTGTGGTTTTGATTTGATTTCCCTGATGGCTAATGATGATGAACATTTTTTCATGTGTCTGTTAGCCATTTGTATGTCTTCTTCAGAGAAGTGTCTTTTCATATCTTCTGCCCATTTTTTGACTTGATTATTTGTTTTTTGGGTGTTGAGTTTGAGACGTTCTTTATAAATCTTGGACACCAGCCCTTTATCTGTAGTGTCATTTGCAAATATCTTCTCCCATTCTGTGGGTTGCCTCTTTGTTTTGTTGACTGTTTCCTTTGCTGTGCAGAAGCTTTTTATCTTGATGAAGTCCCAAAAGTTCATTTTGCCTTTGTTTCACTAGCTTTTGGAGATGTATCTTGAAAGAAGTTGCTGTGGGCGATGTCAAAGAGGTCACTGCCTATGTTCTCCTCTAGGGTTTTGATGGATTCCCTTCTCACATTGAGGTCTTTCATCCACTTTGAGTTTATCTTTGTGAATGGTGTTAGAGAATGGTCGAGTTTCATTCTCCTGCACGTGGCTGTCCAATTTTCCCAGCACTATTTATTGAAGAGACTGTCTTTTTTCCATTGCATGTTTTTTCCTGCTTTGTCAAAGATTATTTGACCATAGAGCTGAGGGTCCATATCTGGGTTCTCTATTCTGTTCCATTGGTCTGTATGTCTGTTTTTGTGCCAGTACCATGCTGTCTTGGTGATCACAGCTTTGTAATATAGCTTGAAATCAGGCAACGTGATGCCCCCAGCTTTGTTTTTCTTTTTCAACATTTCCTTGGTGATTCGGGGTCTTTTCTGATTCCATACAAATTTTAGGATTGTTTGTTCCAGCACTTTGAAAAATGTCATTGGAATTTTGATTGGGATGGCACTGAAGGTATAGATTGTTCTGGGTAGCATAGACATTTTAATAATGTTTATTCTTCCGATCCATGAGCATGGAATATTTTTCCATCTTTTTGTGTCTTCTTCAATTTCTTTCATGAGTGTTTTGTAGTTCCTAGAGTATAGATCTTTTACCTCTTTGGTTAGGTTTTCGAGGTATCTTATGGTTTTTGGTGCTATTGTAAATGGAATCATTTCTCTAATTTCTCTTTCTACAGTTGCGTTGTTAGTGTATAAGAAAGCAACTGATTTCTGTGCATTGACTTTGTATCCTGCCACATTACTGAATTGCTAGATGAGTTCTAGTAATTTGGGGGTGGAGTCTTTTGGGTTTTCCACATAAAGTATCATGTCATCTGCGAAAAGAGAGAGCTTGACTTCTTCTTTGCCAATTTGAATACCTTTTATCTCTTTTTGTTGTCTGATTGCTGTTGCTAGGATTTCTAGTACTATGTTGAACAAAAGTGGCGAAAGTGGGCATCCTTGATGTGTTCCTGATCTTAAGGGAAAGGCTCTCAGCTTTTCCCCATTGAGGATGATATTCGCTGTGGGTTTTTCATAGATGGATTTTATGAACTTGAGGAATGTTCCCTCTATCCCTATACTCTGGAGAGTTTTAATCAGGAAAGGATGTTGTATTTTGTCAAATGCTTTTTCTGCATCAATTGAGAGGACCATATGGTTCTTCTCCCTCCTGTTATTAATGTGTTCTATCACATTGATTGATTTGCGAATGTTGAATCACCCTTGCATCACAGGGATAAATCCCACTTGGTTGTGGTGGATGACCTTTTAATGTACTGTTGGATCCTATTAGCTAGGATTTTGTTGAGGATTTTGGAATCCATATTCATCAGGGATATTGGTCTGAAATTCTCCTTTTTGATGGGGTCTTTGCCTGGTTTGGGGATTAAGGTAATGCTGGCCTCATAGAATGAGTTTGGAAGTTTTCCTTCTGTTTCTATTTTTGAAACAGCTTCAGTAGAATAGGTATTATTTCTTCTTTGACTGTTTGGTAGAGTTCCCCAGAGAATCAATCAGGCCCTGGACTCTTGTTTTTTGGGAGGCTTTTTTTTTTTTTTTAAGATTTTATTTATTTATTTGACAGAGAGAGGTAGAGGCACAGCGAGAGAGGGAACACAAGCAGGGGGAGTAGGAAAGAGAGAAGCAGGCTTCCCACCGAGCAGGGAGCCCGATGCGGGGCTCGATCCCAGGACTCTGGGATCATGACCAGAGCTGAGGGCAGTCGCTTAACCAACTGAGCCACCCAGGCATCCCGGGAGGTTTTTGATCATTGCTTCAATCTTGTTACTTTTATTGGCCTATTCGGGTTGTCAATTTCTTCCTGTTTCAGTCTTGGCAGCTTATAGGTTTCCAGGAAGGCCTCCATTTCATCCAGATTGCTCAGTTTATTGGCATATAGTTGTTGATAATAATTTCTAATAATTGTTTCTATTTCCTTGGTGTTAGTCGTGATCTCTCCCCTTTCATTTATAATTTTATTAATTTGGGTCCTTTCTCTTTTCTTTTGGATAAGTCTGGCCAGTGGTTTATCGATCTTATTAATTCTTTCAAAGAACCAACTTCTAGTTTCGTTGATCTGCTCTACTGTGTTTCTGGTTTCTAATTCATTGATTTCTGCTCTAATTTTAATTATTTCTCTTCTAGTGCATGGCTTAGGCGTCGTTTGTTGCTTTTTCTCTAATTCTTTAAGGTGTAGAGTTAGTTGGTGAATTCGGGATTTTTCTATTTTTTTGAGTGAGGCTTGGATGGCTATGTATTTCCCCCTTAGGACCGCCTTTGCAATATCCCATAGGTTTTGGACCGATGTGTTTTCGTTCTCATTGATTTCCATGAATTGTTTAAGTTCTTCTTTGATTTCCTGGTTGACCCAAACATTCTTGAGCAGAGTGGTCTTTAGCTTCCAAGTGTTTGAATTTCTGCCAATTTTTTTCTTGTGATTGAGTTCCAGTTTTAGAGCATTGTGGTCTGAGAATATGCAGGGAATAATCTCAATCTTTTGGTATCGGTTGAGACCTGATTTGTGACCCAGTATATGGTCTATTCTGGAGAAAGTTCCATGTGTGCTCAAGAAGTATGAGTATTCTGTTGTTTTAGGATGGAATGTTCTGTAAATATCTATGAGGTCCATCTGGTCCAATGTATCATTCAAAGCTCTTGTTTCCTTGTTGATTTTCTGCTTAGATGATCTGTCCATTGCTGAGAGTGGAGTATTGAGGTCTCCTACAATTAACGTATTGTTATCAATATGACTCTTTATTTTGGTTAACAGTTGGCTTATGTAGATGGCTGCTCCCATGTTGGGGGCATAGATATTTACAATTGTTAGATCTTCTTGTTGGACAGACCCTTTAAGAATGATATAGTGTCCTTCTGTGTCTCTTATTACAGACTTTAGTTTAAAATCTAACTTGTCAAAAAAATAAATAAAATAAAATAATAAAATAAAATAAAATAAAATAAAATAAAATAAAATAAAATAAAATAAAATAAAATCTAACTTGTCTGATATAAGAATTGCTACCCCAGCTTTCTTTTGAGGTCCACTGGCATGGAAGATGGATCACCATCCCTTCACTTTCAGTCTGGATGTATCTTTAGGTTCAAAATGAGTCTCTTGTAGGCAGCATATGGATGGGTCCTGTCTTTTTATCCAATCTGCAACCCTGTGCTGTTTTATGGGAGCGTTTAGGCCATTCACATTGAGAGTGATTATTGAAAGATATGAATTAATTGTCATCATGTTGCCTGTGAAGATGTTTTTATAGATTGTCCCTGTAAATTTCTGTTGTAGATCACTCTTGGGTCTTTCTCCTTTTATAGAACCCCCCTTAATATTTCTTGCAGGGCCGGTTTAGTGGTCACATATTCTTTCAGTTCTGCTGGTTGTGGAAGCTCTGCATCTCTCCATCCATTCTAAATGAAAGCCTTGCCAGATAAAGTATTCTTGGCTGCATGTTCTTCTCATTTAGTACCCTGAATATGTCTTGCCAGGCCTTTCTGGCTTGCCAGGTCTCTGTGGATAGGTCTGACGTTATTCTGATGTTCCATCCCCTGTACGTAAGGAATCTCTTCCCCCTAACTGCCCTTAAGATGGTTTCCTTGGTTCTAAGATTTGCAAGTTTTACTATTACATGCCGGGGTGTTGGCCTGTTTTCCTTGATCTTGGGAGGGGTCCTCTCTGCCTCTAGGACTCAAATGTTTGTTTTATTCCCCAGATTAGGGAAGTTCTCAGCTATGATTTGCTGAAATACATCTTCTAGTCCTCTCTCTCTCTCCACTCCCTCTGGGATTCCAATTATTCTGACATTGGAATGCTTCATGGTGTCACTTATTTCTCTGATTCTATTTTCATGGATTCTGAGTTGTTTTTCCCTGGCCTCCTCTTTTCCCTTTTTATCTATTATATTGTCTTCCAGGTCGCTTATTCGCTCTTCTGCCTCAGTTACCCTAGCTGTTAGATTATCTAGATTGGATTGGATCTCATTGCTGGCATTTTTAAGTTCTGCCAATTCACCTTTTATTTCTGCCCTTAGAGACTCTATGCTGCCATTAATTGATTTCTCCATTCTAGCCATTGTCTTCACAATTGCTAGCCTGAATTCCATCTCCGACATCTTGGTTATATCTGCATCCATTTGTAAATCTGCAGCATAAGTCATAATCTCTGAGACTTTTCTGTTTTGGGGGCTCCTCCTCCTAGTCATTCTGTTGACGGGTGTTTGAGGGAATGTATAGCGTCCAAATTATTGACCAGAACCCAAGCAAGATGCACTTGTTTTCTTGGGACGTTAGGGTTGCTGGCCTCTTGTTTTCCCAGCCTGTCTTCTGTGGGAGGGGCCTGCCACGCTGTTACTCAGGCAACCCTGTTCAGGTGGAGTTGCCCTGCCCCCCTTTGGTGGGGGATGGGCTCAGTGGGAATCAGTTTTGGGGGCTTTTGTTCTCTGGCGGCTTTCCCTGGTGGCTTTCCACGTCTCTTCCACGAGTCAGAGCAGAAGAGACCATTCCAACCCTCTGCCTCTGAGCGGAGAGATCACAGTCTGTTCTTCAGTGAGCCCTCCAGGCCACACCATCTCTGTTTCTGTCTGTGCTGCTATAAACTGCAGCGTCCTGGATTGTGTGCCCCTCCACAGCGCTCCCAGTCTTGCCTCCAGGTCGGGGCTCCTCTCTGCCCTTTGTGCTTCTAAAACCGCCAGCCACTCCCAGTTTGCGTGCGCGGGACACTGCCTCTCCGGGTTTCCACCTTGGGGGCTGCAGTTCGCAGGCGCAACCCTGCCACTCCAGGTTTCCGGCCCGGGGGCTGCCTTACAGTCCTTTCCCCACCGCTACTGGTCTGCGAGTCTGTGCCCCGTCTGCAGCGCGTGAGGCTGTTGCTCACCGATGGTGTAGGATCCCCATGGCCAGTCACCCTCCTGCTGCCATTTATCCTCTGATATCTGCCAGCGGAATCAGGGCTCCCCACTTCGTACCTCAAAACCAACCACTTGCAATATTTTGTTTGTAGAGATCCAGATCTTCTTACATCTCAGGCTGGTTTCATGGGTGCTTAGAGTGGTCTGGTGGATATCCAGCTCAATTCCAGGGACCAGTTGAAATAGGGTCCACTACTCTTCTGCCATCTTTCCCCCCTCTCCTCATCCACTATACTTTTGAAATCTAGTATTTAATGATTATCTTTTTTAAATATTTCATCAAAGTTTTCATCGGGGTTATTTTTAATTTCAATAAATACCTATCTAGATATAACAACATTTACCAATTTGTGTACAATTGCTTTGTATCTATTTCATCTGTTTTGTTTTGTTTTTGTAATTACTGAAGCATATTTTGGGGGAATTTTCAGTAAGTCTCTATGATCAGTAAACTCAGTCTTTCCTGTTTTTAATTGTGTACTTGGAGCTTAGTATAAACCTTCAATCTGAGCATGCATGTTCTTCAGTTCTGCAAAAATTTCATCAAATTATCATAGAATTTTGCATCTTCACCAGTTTCTCAATTCCCTATTTCTGCAATGAATTTTAATAGACAAAGCCTGGAGTTTGCCTTTATTCCTCCAGTTATCAAATTCTCTTTCATATTTTCATCACTGATCAATATTCAATGATTTTATCACATATATACTCCAATTAATTAAGCCCACTAATGATTTACTCAGTTCTATATAATCTAATGTTTAAAATATGTGATTTTTTTAAAGAAAATCTATTTTTAACAGAGTCTCATTCTTATTTAATGGTGTGTTTCCTGTTTCTTTGATCATTTCAAATACACATGACTTAAACCCTCAGAAGTTGAATTCTTAGAGTATCAACTCCTTACTTTTATATCAGCCAGCTCTCACCCACAGCAGTTTGCTCCCTGGTAGTAGTTGCGATTTTTTTATGGTAATCTTGGAATGTGTATGGTTCTCTTTGAATCAGAAATGTCCCAGTTTGTAGCATTTGTTCTTGTTAGGGTTACACACTTCTCAGGAATCTGGGCTAATTTTATGTTTCTCAGTGAGGCATTTCCCA
Organism: Mirounga leonina; assembly: GCF_011800145.1. Lineage (NCBI taxonomy): Eukaryota > Metazoa > Chordata > Mammalia > Carnivora > Phocidae > Mirounga > Mirounga leonina. The sequence continues at coordinate 21,837,772 of NW_023270320.1, read as the reverse complement.
CGTATGTTGTGTAAAATTAGACTCCATATCATTAATTGGCAACTGCTTAGTGATCCAGTTTTGTGTTGGTGACAATGTTTTTCTGGGCTGATGGGCACTTTTTCTAGGCCCCTTTGCACAGAGGAAGCAGTACTTTAGGATTCTTAGCCCTATGTAGGGAGCTTAGTTTTGGCTTCTACTCAAACTTAGAATCTCACTTCCTGTCCCCATGCTGGCAATAAAATCCTATACCCCAAGCCAATATTGCATGCTAATATTCACATGAACAATTTGGCTTATAGATCCCTCCCAGAAATACCCAGTTACTTGAGTATTTTCCTTTCTTGCTTACAATGCTTGCTTTGTCTATATTATATGTATTTTCTCGTCGAACTAACTTTATGTAAAATCTCTCTCTAGAACTAAAATGCTGCCATAGACTGTTGTTGTCTCACCAAAATTTATATGTTGAAATCCTAATCCCCAGTGTGATGGTATTAGGAATTGGGGCCTTTGGGGGGTGATTAGGTCTTGAGGATGGAGCCCTCCTGAATGGGATTAGTGTGCTTATAAATGAACCCTGAGAGACCTCCCTTGTTCCTTCCACTATGTGAGGACACACAAGAAGACAGCTGCCTACGAATCAGGAAGAGGACCCTCACCAGATAATGAATCTGCTGGCAACTCGATCTTGGACTTCCCCATCTCCAGAACTGGGACCAAGAAATTTCTGTGTTTATAAGCTATCCAGCCTACAGTATTTTGTTCTAGTAGCCTGAACCAACTATGATGAATGTCAAAAATCTTTAAGTTATGGAAACCAGTTTAATGCCAATGCAAAAAGCCAGCATTGTGATGGAAAATACTTGGTTCAAAGTTTGTTTCTTTCATCACTAGCTGGATGGTTCTGGCAAAATGGCTTCAATTCTCTGAGTCTCATTTTCTTCCTCTCTTCTTGACCACACCTTCTTTTGTAAATTTCCGTTATTCTCTTTTCTTGGCTTTTCTTTTTTTAACCCAATAAGCCACTGCGAATTGGGTTTGTTCTACCCATCCATATTTCTTTTCTACTCATCATTGCATTAACTCTCTGAAATCTACCTTCTGAGTGTACCATTGTAATGAAATTATTGTGTTTTTTTTTTTCAAATCCAGCAGCTATAAGTAAAACAGAGCTCTTTCACTAAAAATCTCAAAGTCAGGGAAACCACAATTTTGAGTCTCATTTTCCCATGTGATCCATATTGATATGGCTTCATGGGTCTTCCTTGGCCTCTGTGAGCTGATGGAAATGGCATTTGGGGCAGTGAGAGCAAAGTACCTTTATGACTCCTTAGGACCTCAGTGGATTTTCCATCAAACATCCTAGAAGAAAGTCTGGGTCAGAACAGCAGAAGAGCAAACAGTCCAACGGCATGTCTTAAGGGAGGAACTGTGCTCATGAGATGTCTTAAAGTCCCCCAGTCAAAATTGGAGGAAGCATTGAAGATGACAGAGTTATTTCAATAGAAATGGAGACAAAATCTAAAAGGTATCCCTGGCTTAAACTTTATGTGGTGTGAAAAACTGAGATAATTTTAAAATTTAAGAAAAAGATTTTATCAATTTCCCTACCTAATTCTTAGATGTAAATAATAGAAAAATTCTTCATTCCTTACATGAAATATTTGAATACTTAATGTTTTCTAAGTGGAGGACTGGTATCACCATATAAATTCTTATTTAGAAGTCCCATACCAGGGGATGTCATAACACTTAATTTGGCATATAACATCCTAAAATTTTTATATTCTACAAAACTGTAATGATTACCTGCAATGAATTTTTGCATAACACTTAAAAGTCATTTTTTATTTATAATTACTCTTTGCATACATACAGATACAAAAATGAAAAAAAAATTGTTAAATAATACTTCCTAAAATATGACTAAGTAAAAATTAATCTACCTTCATTCTCTACCTGCTACTACAACCTCATATGAGCCACAAGAAAAAGGAATAATCTATCTTAAAATACAGAAAGACCATGTGGCTCTATTATTTTTACAAATGTTTTCTTTTAAATGGTCTGAAGCAAAAGTCTAAAAAAATAAAGAGCAAATTCCACTATAAAACAAAGAAGTAATAACTCTAGTGGGATGTTGATGTTGTTGTATAGCAGGAGTGGGAGGTATGTAGATGGGAATAATTTGCAAACAGCAGTCCTATCTTACTAAAGGCCAGCAAAGCTGAGAGCCTAAAGGATTTCAAATGTCCTTAGAAAGCTTCAAACTAACTTCAGGCTGATCAGCTAAATCCCTCTGCTGATTATTAGATCAAAGTATCAGTAGAGGTTTAAAAGTACCTGTAACTATATGTTAAAGAGATTTATGAGGGTAGGTGTGTTTTAAATGTATACCTAAATACATAGAAATATTTTTTTTAATCTGTCCTGTTATTAAGTTACAACAGAAACAAAAGATTTTCTCAGGCAGCCACATGTCAATATTGTGCATGTTCATTCCATGTTTATACTCCTTTCAAGGAATTTTGCATGTGGTGTTGCATAAGCCAGACAATGTCATTCGAAGCCTTTTCCGATTTTCTTCTGGGTCTACCATACAGTTTTAATTTTCACAGTTTAATATCTGCACTTGTCGGTAATGTACATAGCAACATGATCTATGGCACTGCAAAGCAGAAAAGGCCAGGCATGATTACTTTGATTACTGTGAAGATGGATCTTTTGTGTGTGTTTGTCAGCCTAAATGGAGACACACTATGAAAAATTCAAGATGAAAACACTGTCGTATTGGATAAATATGAGCTCAGAAGTCTACTCAGTAACATAAGAATTCCCTCACAGGACTGAGAGCCTCTAATAATCTAGATTGGACCTTTTGAATTAATGCTGTGAACTCTTTTCTCACTACATAATTGCAGTTAGAGAACTTTTCTTGTAATTGACCAAAGTTATCAAGTTTCATACCTACTTTTACTTACCTTGACAGCTCACAATTGTGATACAAGGCACCTGACAGAATTCAGTACAGCCATTAAGTGGCAAGAGAAAATTACAGAGTTCAGATGAGGCCACCAACTGAAAATGAGCCTCAGTTTTTGGATTAAAATGTATTTCAATTGCATTCTGCCTGGTTCGTTTATGAATTTTATTTTCCATTAATGTGAATTGAGACTAAAATTATAGTTGAAACTTTTTCAATAAATTCATATTGTTTTTCAGAATTCTAATGATACACTTTCCTGAGTTAATTTTAATTTCAAGAAAGGTTCCCTAAGTGCTTAAACTTCTTATAGGTTGCCTAATTTTCTGGTGGAAAAAAAAAAGTCACTGAATTAATATTTGTTTGCTAGTGTGAACAGTCAAGTCATAAAGAATGATGTGATTTGCTTACATCAACCAGATATGTTGGTTAAGATGGTCCCACTCTGGTGGTTTAAAATGAAAAAGATTTCGGAGAAATGACTCAGGTATGATGTGAAGGAAAAAATTGGTATATATGGACTGAGAAATATATGCTGTCTTATAAAAAGTCATACCAACTTTTCAGACACAAAGTAGAAAGCTGATATCCCACCAAAACCAAAAGTCCTACAACCAAAGGTGACTAGTTTCACCTTTTCTTTAACTTTGCAACTGATCTTTCTATGATTATTCTTATCTCAAGGAGTACAAAAGCATAATAGTACCATAAAGTACTAATTTGTTTGCAAAAAGATATTTTATTGATATAATAGAATTACTATGGTAGTAGGGGTTTTATTATCTATATTGATCTTCCTGGTCTCCAGTTATCCAGTTTGGGTCAGTTGTTTAAACTTTCACCTCACATTTAGAGTCTAAATATAATGAGAGCAAGGTGGTAGAGATAAGAGTTGCTCAGAGCAGTGTTTACACTGTCTACACCTCCACATTTTTCCAGAAATAATAACCCAGAACCTCTTTACTATACTCAATAAAAAGTAAGGCTTATTATAGAAGTTAATTTAATACTGGTCATTTATAAGACACACCACTGAAGTACTATTTTTTTGCTATTAGAGAAATATTTCAGCCAATCCTGAAACTGCTGTCAAACAAAAATTTTAAGAATCTAAAATTCATCTCCACAGAGTCCCAAATATGTTAAATTTAAGTACCTACTCAGATTATTTTGATATGAAGCATAAAAGCAACCTATATATTTAAGAAGACATGTTTATAAAAAATGCAAAACAATTAGTAATGTACATTTTAAGATACTGATGCTGATCTTTAGCCATAGAAGAGAGATGAATTCTAAAAGATCAAAAACCTAGAATAACTCTTCCAAAATAAGGTATAGTGAGATATGAAAAAGAGAAAAAATATCCTCCATAATCACATTCTCATAAATTTATTACTTGCAAATTTGTGAAAGAGAAAAGCTACTGTGCAATAAATTTCAGAATATCATCACACTTTGTGTTCTCTATTTATTCAAAAGGAGTTACTCTATTCCCTTCAAAAGGAGGAAAAAAGAACAGTATCCCCCTTGAATGAACAACAAAAGGAAGGTAAGGCATAGAGAATTTGGAGGGTTTTATTCACTAGTGAAAGATTAGTGCCATTATGTATTAGAGGTCTTGAATTTATATTCTAATCTGCATAGAGCAAAGTAATCTGGCAGTGATTCAAGTTATTGTCTCCTTTCAATACAAGATGTATTAAATAGTATGTAAATAAACATGTCAACTGAAACCTATTTATTGTCACAGGAAAGTCATTTGGTAGACAGCTTGTCAGAGACTGGAAAATTAACATCTTTTTCAGATACTTTTTCTTCCAAACAGGTTGGTACGTTTAAGATAAATATATAGCCTGGTGTTATTAAAGGTATAACCATGCTTCCGGGATCTGAAGCCTAACAGAAAGTAGTAAAACAAATTTTAAAATTTGTTATATCCTTAATGCAAAGTAAGTTTATGTTTTAACTTTAATTGAATTTTAATCATTTCTCAAGGTAGATCTAGGCTTGTGTGCTCATTACTCCACAACAGAGAAATTTAGCATTGATCAAACTTATCAAACCACAGAAAGAAAGAAAGCTGGAAAAGCTATTCACATTCACCATTATTTTTCATTAATTTGCTGCCCAGTCCTCCTGCTCTGTTTTAAGAAGGTAATAGAAAGTGAGGATTGGTCTCAGGTGAACTACTGCAAAACATCTCCTAGACCAGAGTTCTTGGGATTGTTTTCCAAGATTTGAGAAAAGAACTACCAAGGTTGATGTATCTAATGGCCTCACTCTACAATTAAGTATACTAAAGCAAGTAAAGACAGCGATAATAAATAAAAAGATGAATGAGGGATAATATAGAAACAAACACATGTTTTGGTCAACATAACAGTTTGAAGAATAAGGCTTTAAAATAACCGAAATGTTAAAGCCCCAACGCAAAACAAAAAAATATTATTCAGCAATTAGTTGCACAGTGTGCGTGATAGAGTGACAAATGTTTCAAAGTTGTAAAGACCCAGTGGTAACTCTAAAGATATTTGTTCTGAGATTTATTATTGTGATGATGATTAGAAGTAGTAGTTGTAGTAGAAGTAGCTATGGATTTGGAATAAGTCATCAACACCAATTTATAGAGTCCAGATTTATATCTACATAACAGAAAAATTCACTAAGTTTAGCAAGGGTTGAAACTAATTTCCTATCAGAGATCAATCTTTTTTCTTGATTCAAAAGCATCATGTACTAACCCACAAGGTAACTGGATAGCTCAAAAACTTCAATGATTTCCCTTTTTCTAACACATACAAAGTCCTCAACCTGTGTTGTGTGCTGGCCAAAACCACTTTGGCTTTTCACATTTATTAATATTTTGGGGGAGGGGAGAGATAATCAGTCTCTAATAGATAGATATAGTTGAGAAATACAGGTTCCCTCCCCCATCACCATAAGCAAGTGGGATGAAATCACATCTCCAGAGTAATTCTGCCCCTGACTCCCCACACACATGTACCAGCAACCTGGCAACGCATTATCATGTAATCTTTTGTTATCTGACCAATAATATCTCAGGTCTTTCTTCCCTTTTGGCCCTTCAACTATGACTTTGCGCATGACACTCACTTGAGGCAAATGGCACAATATTACAGTGGTGAAATTTGGCCACCTTCGTTGTTGGAATCAGGTGACAGAATAGGTTAGAATGAAAACCTAAGCCAGGAAAGGGCTCAAAGGATTATAGGCTACTGAGGTCTCTAAATTCTCATGCCTTGGCTGTGCAAGTGTGGAGGTATTATATATTTTATCAAGTCCATCCATGCATTTCAAATGAGACACACTTTATTAATGAAAATACATCTCTAGCATTCTTTATGCTACTTAAAAAATGAGTAGCGCTGATCAAGATAACAGGTAATAGAACTACTTATAACACTTCTCTTTGGAAGGTGAAATACCTGTTACAGTCTTTTAAATGTCAGATAAGCAACCCTGGTCTATGTATGCCTGTTTATTTGGGGATATTTCAAATATTACCTAATGCCTCTAGGGGTAGATTGAAACTAACACCTTCCTATAAAATTTCTATAACACTGTCTATCCTAAAGTTTGTTTGTTGGTTTTTTTTTTTTTCAAATCACAGAAAATATGACATATTCAAGGCTCTCTGTGATGTGGTTCTCTTTACAATCTTCTCTAAAATTTTCCTTGTATGTTCCCATCAAATAACTCACTGGACTTGAACTTATCCTGTGCCATTGTCTGCTTTCTCTATCTGGAAAAATTTCTCTCTATTTCTATTCAAAAAATGTAATCCATCTTTAAAAGCTCATTTTAAAAACAAATTCTCATTGCCTTTATTTACTATTCATTTAATAACATTCATAAACACATTTCTACATAGCTCCTTATATAAATATAAGTTTTATATATGTTGTATATATTATTTATATATCCATACAAACTATAGAGTTGATAACTATACTTTTAATAACAAATTTCATTAATTCCCTTATTTATTATACATTTATTGAATACGGACTAAATTCTAAGTAATAGACCAAATGATAGATTTAGTCCCTGAACTCAGGTAGCTTACCAGCAGGCAAGCCAGAGAAAAACGATGTGCTGCATGGTCTAGTGGAGAAATTTATGACAAATTTGCTGCTAATACAGCCTGAGGAAAGGGCCTTCTACATCAGCTTGAGAGAATCTTGAAGGCTTTTCCAAAAAATACTACTTGAGGTGAGATTAAAGATAAATAAAAGCTGTTTTACTTTAAAAAGGCAAAGGAAGAGAAGTGTTAGAGAACAAAATTTGATTTTACAAGAACATACTGACTATTTTTGTACCTGGTTGTTACCATGTATGTGTGCCATGATAAGAAATTTGAATCACAACTTATGGACTGTGGCAGCCATTGAGATAGGAAGCATAGGGAATGATTTCAAATTGCCATTTTAGGAAGATAAGATTGATTCATGGAAGATAGATTGGGGAGGGCAGGATGGAGAGAGTGAATCAGATTTGCTAATGGTTCATATGAGTAATGAGGAAGGTCTGAAGTAAGCCAGTAGCAACATGAATAGAGAGGGTGAAAATAGGACTAAAATATGATATTTAATTAAAAGGCATTAACATTGTTCTTTTTCGTGGTGCCACAGAGGCAGAAGGCTGCTTCAGGAGGAAGCTGAACATCTCTTTCCCAGCTACTAGCTGCCAGAAACTCATTGAAGTGGACAGTGAACATAAACTTCGTACCTTTTCTGAGAAGCATATGGCCACAGAAGTTGCTGCTGATGCTCTGGGTGAAGAATTGAAGGGTTACACGGTCCAAATCAGTGGTGGCAAGGATAAACAGGTGAGAATGATAAACATGGCTTCCCCATGAAGCAAGGTGTCTTAACCCATGGCTGAGTCCGCCTGCTGCTGAGTAAGGACATTCCTGCCACAGACCAAAGAGTGTTGGAGAAAGAAAGAGCAAATCTGTTCAGGGTTGCATTGTGGATGCTAATCTCAGTGTTCTCAACTTGGTCATTGTGAAAAAAGGGGAGAAGGATATTCCTGGACTCACATACTACTGTGCCTCTTGCCTGAGGCCCAAAAGAGCTAGCAGAATACGCACACTTTTCAATCTCCCCAAAGAACATGATGTCCTCCAGTATGTTGTGAGAAAGCCCCTAAACAAAAAAGGTAAGAAACCTAAAACTGAAGTGCCCAAGATTCAGCATGTCGTTATTCCACATGTCCTCCAACACAAACATCGACATACTGCTTTGAAGAAACAGTGTACTAAGAAAAATTAGGAAGAGGCTGCAGAATATGCTAAAGTTTTGGCCAGGAGAATGAAGGAGGCCAAAGAAAAACTCCAGAAACAGATTGCCAAGTGACAGAGGCTGTCCTCTCTGAGAGCTTCTACCTCTAAGTCTGAATCCAGTCAAAAATAAGATTTTCTAAGAGTAACAAATAAATAAGATCAGCCATCTAAATAAATAAATAAATAAATAGTATTAACATTATTGCTTATTCACAGAAGAGTACGAGTGAAGAGAAAGTTGGCAGTTAACTGTTGGGCCTATTTTATCAGTGTGTGTGCCATAAATTGAGAGAAGAAACCCAGAAGGAGAAGCACTCAGTGGAGAGAGAGGAAGGCAGTGGTTTCAGTTTAGAAATGTTGAGTCTGAGGATTACATAGGATGTCTAAAAGGTCCTTTTATATATGATTCTAGAGTACATGAAAAAATACTGGATAGAAATATAAATTTGGGCTCATCACTGTAAACTAGTAGATCAAAGAAAATGGGCATGAACAAGACTGCCTAAGTAAAGCAATAAAATAGAAGGAAAAGAAAGTGTATGCTTCAACCCTTGGAAATAGGATCATGTAAGAAACAGATGGAGATAAATTTATTGAGTAGACATAGGAGCAAGCAGTCAGAGAACAAGAATGGAACTCAAAGGAACTGAGAGAATGAGAAGTGAGAGAGAAAAGAATTTCAATATAAAGAGTGTGAACATTGTCAATTTCTCCAAGAGAGTTAAGTAAAAGAAGAAGAAGAAAAAAAAAAAATCCATTAGCTATGATTCCTAGAAACTTAGAGGCAACCTTAGTGAAAACAGTGTCAGTGAAACAATGGGGCAGAATATAGATAAAATAATTTATTCAATGTTGCCCTTATTCTCCTTTTAAATAATAGTATGAAGTCATTTTGTTCTTTTCTAATCTCCCCTACTATTATGCTATAATGACTTATTTTGGTTCCCACTCTAGCAGCTTGGAGTATATCTCATTTAAGAATTCCTGAATTATTTGATCTTGTACATGATATTAAAAATAGTAAACTTGTGCAAAAGCCCAAATAGGAAATTCATCTCTAAAAAGTATTTTCCTATATATAAAACCCATAAATTCTATTTCCTAGGGAAAAAATTAATAAAAGTTCCATATCTGGTTATAGTGCTGCTTATGTATTTTGAATTTACATAGGGAGAAGAGGAGCTTATCAAGGCTTGATATTTTGCGACTGAATATGAATGCCAGGTGCTTCTTGTGGAAGGACAATGTGGAAGAGAATCAAATATTTTAAACTCTCGTGTTGCAGGATTCATAACCTCAGGGATATGCAGGAAGTCTAAGAAGTCAGGGGCTCAGTGGGAGAAGAAGTGATGGCTCCAGGAGCAGCTTGGGATGGGAGTCCATCCCATCACAGTTGTTGTCTATTGCAGACAATAACTGTGTATGGCTCACTGATGGACTTTGGTTTTTCAAAACAAACAAACAAATAAAATGCCTCTCATCGTCAAAACTGCAAAGTGTTAATTGTCCTGTGGCACCCAGAGAGCTTCAAATTCAAGACCAGGCAATAATCAATTGGGTATAGTTTGTAGTGATTCTCCTAAGAGCCATTGTGAGCCTTTCTACCACTTTCTACACTGTGTTTGCTGCTTTTGTGATTTTATTCACCTGGACCATAAGAATATACCACACGAGGTGACTCTGGACCTGGACTAGATAAATAATTAATCCTCAACTCAGCCAGAAGCTATCACCGCTGGCTTTAGTTGACAAATAGCAAGCGTGACTCCAATCCTGAGTGTAAAGACTTGGAAAAAGCCCTAAAGTGTCATGATATTTGCAATATGTGTGAATGACAATCTTTTTAATAGTTTCCTACCTCCTGTTTTCCCCAGTGATATTCTAGTAACCAGAAGCAGCCCGAGGGAATCTACAATGCTCTTTTTTTCCCCCTTACCACACAATAGCATGATTCAGCCTGTTGATGTTATATTCTTTACCATTGTTAAATCAGTCTGCTTAAAACATTAAATGTTCAAGATTGGCAGAACTTTAGAACTCTCTTCTTTAAAACCAATTTAAATTGCAGATATCTGTACTTAGCCTCAGAAATTCCACTGCATTCACTGTTAAAACAAGCAAGTCAATGCAAAAGGCCTATTCTAAATGTACTAACGGCAATTTCTTTTTTAAAATTTCAAGCCAGGTACCTTGGTTATCCATTTACTTTTCTTTTTTTTTTTTTTTTTTTTTCTATTTCATGCTAAACACGGGAATATTTATTTAAAAAAAATAACTAAAAAAAAACTTTCTTGGGTAAGATCAACTTATCTCTCCCTACTAGATTCCTTTATCTCATATATACTTTTTTTTTAATGCCCTAATTTTTTCCAAAGCAATAATTTTCTATAGACACAAAAAATCAGTACAACTTATTCAAATAATCTAGAGGTTCAAATAATGTCTAGAGAGGAAAAACAAATGCATTTAACATCTACTCAATATGTCGCTGGTGACAACCTCATTGACCAAGGCCATACTGATCCCTAAAAGCCCCTTGTCTATCCTTGACTTGATCATAGAGATCTGTAGAAAGCTGTGAATATCATGGCCATGGGTTCAGCATCCTTTGTTTCACCAATACCCAGCCCCATTGAAGTCTTACTACCATCTCTGAACACTGCTTTGATGGGGAAGTAGTCTTTACAAAGCATAGGATTATCCTTCATTCCCTCACCAATATTTGGGATTATCCTACTCTTTCATAATACTGAAAGATAATCTCTTCTATTTCCCTTCTGTATAACTTACTTCTTACTTCTTAAGCTTTTACATACAGGAAAAAAAAAAAAAAAAAAAGAGCTGTTGCCTTCCTGAAATTCTGATTCAGGTATGCAAAGATCTCTGAGACAAGGAAACACTAGGGACCTTCCTACCAAAATGAAGAAGCAGGAAAGGGCCAGAGGTAGAAAACCCAAAGAGCAAACATCAATATCTCAAAAAAGTATCCTGCCGCCATGGTGGTTAAGAGCCTAGCCAAGCCTAGGTGCAAATCTTGACCTTGCCATTTATAAGTTGTATGACCTTGAGCAAGACATTTGACCTCTTTTTCCCTCAATATTTTATTGAAGAATATTTTATAATAATATATATGCTAACATATAGAGAGAAAAGTACACTTATCTGAAATATATAGCTCAACACATTTTCTCTAGGTGAACAGACCTAGGTAAGCAGCACCCACATCCAAAAAAGAATGCCATGAGACCCCCAGAAACCCCTCCTCTTAATACTCTTTTTCCCTTGCTAAAGTAACCACTATTCTGACTTCTAATAGCACAAGTAGTTACTGTTGGCTTCCAGGGACTCTGCCTCTTAGCCTCTTTTCTTCATTTGTGAAACGGAGATTATAATAGTATCTTTACCCCAGAGGTTTTTGTGAAAAATTAAATGCATTAATATTTATGAAAGGCTTAGAAGAATCTACAGCACAGTAAAATAAAATAAATGTCTTAGAAGAATTAATGTCTGATTATTTGTTTAGTATAAGTTGTATGAACCTAACCTAAGAATTTTAATTAAAAATACGTAAATTCACACATGAGGAAGTAAATGAAGATCTACTCTAATTGAACTAAAACTCAATTTCACAAATGTAGCCTTCACTTCTACAAAGCAACCTTAGAAAAATATTGTACAGATTCCTTAGATTGGTTTGATTAAATGTAGATCTATATCTCAATGGTAATTTAACATGGTTTGTTTCTGAAATCCAACATTTTTTCCTATTGTGAAATAGTTATACATCATATCATGTGTCATTTCAAAGAACTTCTAGATATTGTTAAAATTTATTTGTTGTATTGAAAATTTTGCATGTTGGTCATATATACAAACTATTAACTTGAAAAAAGTAGACAATAGGATTACAAATCTTTGGATTGAGTATATGTGGTTATCAAATCTTAAAAATACACATTTGTTAAAGAAAATATATCTAGAGAAGATACACCTGCCATCAGATTAAAGTGGTTCATTGCATACCAAAAGGGCATGAGGTCAACATTAAGAATGCTATTTCATTTATCACCATTTCATGGTATTGATTTTTTTGTCCTTAGAAATAAGGAAATTTTATACCTGAGCTACCAGAAAGCAACATGACTTGACTCTAAACACATATTTCTTAAGGGAAAAGAAGAAAAAAAGCAGAAAATAATTTTTAGAAAAATGCATAGATTAAAACAATATTTCAAGTAAATTTTAATATATTTTCTTTTTTTGGTTTATTAACAAACATTTATGTGATTGCTTTATTTTTCTGAAAATCTTTGTACTTACAAATTATGTTTCTAGTTATTCAGTGGTACTACACAACTAAACAATTATATCTGAAGACACAATATCATGTTACATTTGGAAACGCATGCCAAAATGACTGACAATACTGAACTAAAAGGTGTGAATTTAAAAAAATATTTAATAAAGAAACTTAGAAACAGAGCATGTCAAGTTTAGAAGTACTCATTAAGAAGGGTGATTCTCTGAAGTTTCATTTCTACAAAAAAAGCTCAGATATTTTTGAACTATATTGAAAACCCAAAAAAGCAAGAAAATAAGTAGCCTGTATTTGACAGACCTCCAGTTGTTTTAGACTTGTTAGGTTGCTGGGGAAAATATTTGAATTTTTCCTGGGGATATGATATCTGCACCTTAGAATTTAGGCTTTAAAATATTTTCAAGTTATCAGAGGTAGTGCAAGTTTGTGAGTATGCAGCTGCTACAGCCAGAATGGTGCCCTGCCCTTGGAAGGGCCTCACCTTGTAATTTGATGACGCCATCTTGAAATTCTTAATTTTTGAACAAGGAGTCCCCATTTCCTTGTCTTTTAGACCAGCTATATTAAATAAACTGTCCTGATTAGAAACCTGCTCAACACCCCAGTTCTGTGACATATATATTCAATGGACATTCGGCCCATTTATTTCCTCTAAGACCTTCTGAAAAGAATGTAAGCAGTGGCACTTGTCTTCCACATCCTTGAATCATGATATGTCTATGTAAATGGGCTACATGCTTTGGTCTTATTTCCCCTTGTGTCCCCTGGGAATTTTTTTTTTTCTTTTGGTCAGTGATACCCTCTTCTTCTGTATCTTTAGACTCATCCTCCTCCACATTTGTTTACTTTTGGCCAAAATATGCCCAAATAGCCTTCATATTTAGAACAAAAAATGTGTCTTTACTAAACCTTCATCTTCTATATAGAAGCCTATCCTTTTACAGCCAAGAATTCGAAGCATGATATACTTTTCTTCTTCTTGAAAGTAATATGAACTCATAGTAGGACATTGGAAAAATACATTAAACAAATTTTATTTTATTTTATATTCTTAAGATTTTATTTATTTATTTGACAGAGAGAGAGATAGCAAGAGCAGGAACACAAGCAGGGGGAGTGGGAGAGGGAGAAGCAGGCTTCCTGCCGAGCAGGGAGCCCGATGCGGGACTCGATCCCAGGACCCTGGGATCATGACCTGAGCCGTAGGCAGACGCTTAACGACTGAGCCACCCAGTCACCCCTACATTAAACAAATTTTAAAGGCAAAATGTCATCCACAATTTTACCATCAAGAGAAAATAATGTTTTAGCATGTGTGTGCTGCTGAAGCGAGCACAGAAAATAATGTTTCAAAATATGATAGTTCTTTCCCTTTTTCTAAGCATTTAACGTACTTAAAATCATATCACTTTTTCTCAAAGTGTGATCCATGAGAGGACCAAAGAAGGTCTTCAAGGCTCAGGTGATCCATGAGGTCAAACCTAGTTTCATAATAATGTTAAGATTTTAATTTTATTTTTTAACATGTTCACATTTGCAAATACAGTTCAAATTTGCAAATATAAGTGAGGATAAGTAAAACCGCTATCTCCTTAGCCTGAACCTAGACAATGGTCCCAATTCATACTATTAGTCATTGTATTCCTCACAGTCACATCCTTGGGTGGGGGAAGTGGGGAAGCCTTTTGTACTTAAGAATGCCCTTGATGAAGCGGTGATTTTTATTAATTTTATTAAATCTCAAACCTTAAGCACATTTTTAAAAATACTCTGTGATAACATGAGAAAAACGCATAAAGCTCTTCTGCTGCACAGCAAAGTAAGATATCTGACTCAAGGAGAAGCATTTGTGCCAATTTTTGAGATGTGACTAGAACCAACCACTCTTATCATGGAGCACCATCACTGACAGAAAACTACATTTATTCAGACTTGAGTACTTAGCAAAGACTTTTTTTTCCCAGAGATGAGCATAGTGAAGCTGACACTTCAAGGTAAATCATAGACATATTTGTTGCCAATGATAAAATTCAAACTTCCAATCGAAAATTAAAATTTTGGATAGCATGTAACCACCACTGTAGGCTTTATAGCTTCCAAGAAGTTAAAGACTTTCCTGATAAGATTGGTGGTTATTTGGAATATGTGCATAACTCAACAAACCAATATTTTCCAAGATCATGCATGGGTAAAAGAGGCATTCAAAGTACAAAATAGAACAATGGATTTTAATGTAACAGTATAAAAAATTCATATCAATGATTTCAGATTCTGTGTTGCAACAACCTTTAAGAAACTGCTACTTGTCCAGCTAAAATGCATTATCAACAAAAAATATCAAATTATCTTCAAAGGCTACTTAAAAATTTCTCTCATTTCTAAGTACATATTTGTGTGAGGTCAGCTCTTCTTCATATTTTTTAATTCAAAAAACATTACAACAGTTGAATAAGGAAGCAAATAGAATTCATATAAATGAAAGCTACTTGGGATCTTTAACATTTTTTTATGAGCACAAACAATTCCTGAGATGAAAAATAAAGAAAAAATTTTAAAACTTTTGAAAGTTTGCTGCAATACATAATTTTTTACCCAGAATGTTTTCACTTGATATTATTTATTACCTGCCTAACACTTACTGTAACTTTTTTATTGAACTCTCTTCTAACTAGACTAGCAACTATTCGAGTCTGAGTCTTATTCATAGTCATATTCCCAATTTCTAGCAGAGTACTTAGCATAGTACTTAGCATATGTTCTATAAATGTTTATAGAATGAATGAATTGGAATGGGACAAATCATAAATGTCAACAATATTGAGTTCCATTAAATTTTATTTCATGACTCACTGCTTGCTTTGGATTAGCTCCCATGTCCAGAAATGGTTCCTGAATCTTTCCAATACTTAACATGTGAATTACTCCCTGGAAACATCTAGTCAAATCACTTAATGATGAAGTTATTTTATTGAGTGGGAAGAGCTCTGATTCAAATACCTGATTTCTAATCACGATTTCTAACAATATTGATATGAAGTATAATCTTGGAAAACAATAATTATCATATGCTTTCCGCAGTTACAAATTTTACCCTTTGTGTATCAAACATAAATACTTGAATTAAAACATGACAATATTTAGAAACTTTAATGCATCAGTGCTTCCCTACAGTATCATAAGAGAAAGAGCCACCTGTGAAAGATCAGTGTACAAGCTTGTGCCCCTCAAGGTATGGGTTCTAAATTTGCCCTCAGTGTAGAAGTTATAAGATCAGAAAATTAAAGACAAAAATCTGAAAAACTACCAGAGAGGAATAATTACGTATTCAGTAACTACTTAAAGCAATTTAGTAATTCAGCAATTACTTAAAGTAACAAGAAGTAGACTCTGAATAGTGTTCTTGTCAATGCCAGTAGGTATGCACTTGTTTTCAAAGTGCCAGAATCCAATTTAAAATTCATTTTCAAAAATAGTGTGAAGTGAAGTGATTTTCAGACAGTTGAAGGTCAAAATCTTTATTATCTATAGATCCTTGTTAAAAATAATAAAGAGCTCTTGATTGAAATGGATGGGGTAAAATGTAAAAAAGGATATTATGAAAGAAAAAAATAAATAGGAAAAAACAAGTTGATGCACCTAAATCAGCACTGAGTTTGAAAAAAACTAGAAAAATAAATGGGTGAAATAAAATTGAGGTCAAAATAAAATACTGGACTATAAAAACACAGAGATAAGAGGAAGGAATTATAGTACTCTGAATCCCCTTAAGTGTGTGGAAAATTCATAGTGAATATTCACATTAAGAAAATTTAATGTTAAGCTTGTATTTTTAAGATATAAGGACAGTAATAAAACTAATATAAATAGAATGCACAAATTTTATGATAGGGTGGAAAATGAGGTAAAGAATATTAGAAGATTGCAGTGGAAGGCATGAAACTGGGAAAGAAGAAGCAAAGAAAATCAGGGTTAGGCAACACAAAAATAAAAGTGGAAATAAGCTAACGCCTTCCAATAATCATTGTATTAGTCTGGGTTCTCTAGAGAAACAGAACCAACAGGAGATAGATATATAGTAGGGAAGCTTTTAAAATTGATGAAAACAATATAAAAACAAACTAATACATAGCAAGTCTAAGAGAAAGCAGGAACTGGAACTTCTTCCTCAGTTCAGAAGATTTGCTTTAGAAAAAACAGCTGTTAGACAACAGAATGCACCACAGAAACTACACAAATCTTCAAATTGCTAGCTTAGTATCTGAGAAAAAGGATGCTGAAACTAATCAGGGATAGTATTGGAAAACGAGGAGAATCTATTCACCCTATCAGTCAGCAAACATTTAGTGTCTGCAGACTTTTCCTTGTTCAAGGGAAAATAATCAGACAAAATAAATATCAACAGAAGGCCTGGGTAAGAGGCATCTTCTAAATAACATTTCCCAAAGTCTATGCCTCAGAATTTATAGGTAATAAAAGAGACAAAATCCTATAATAAAATATATTTTTAATATAATTTCAAATTCTGACTTAAATGTTAAAGCGATTTCTGCATTTTAGGGTTTTTTGGTATTTTGAATATGCTGTTTTTCAGCATATATCCCTAATTGTTGAATAACTGCTTCCTCATGGAACTGGTATTTTCAGACACACTTTGAGAAATTAATATGGAAATATGTGCAACATTCATTGTAAAATTACAGAATCAAGCTACAAAATTGGCTATATAATGAATTTCCACATATATTTCCATTTGGTAAGAGAACACAATGACATTATGTATATTCAACATATATGGGAAACATATAGACAAATGAACACAGTACAGTGTTATGAATGGTAAGTGAATGCATACGACATATTGTATCTGTAGGAGGATATCTAATCCTACTTTGTAAAGAAAAGGGTTTTTAGAAAGATTAGAAGTCCATTAGCTTAGACATGATTATCAAATTAGAGATGTTTGCAAAATAGAAATATGGAGGGGAGGGCGGTTGAGGATGACTGAATTTTGCATTCTTGTCTGAGAAAAGATATGACCACCATCCATAGCCCTAAAAGGGTGGGACATTATAAAACTGAGAGTATTTGAGTGTGGCTGAAGTTGAGAGTATGAGGTAGAAAGTGGGGAGATAGCCTGCTGGAAAGGAAAGAAGTTGTACTATCGTGAAAGCCTATGCAAGGTATATAAAGAATGTGAACTTTATCCCAAGGGCAATAAGGAACCAAGGAAAAGTTTTACACAGGTTAGGGGGAAACCTACTTTTGTTTAAAAGATTACACTACACTCTGGAAATGTGATATAATAAGAATAGAAAAAAGAAGACCAGTTGAAAAGTTGAATGAGATGACTATGGCCTAAAAGTAAGAGATAAAAGACAATATGGGACTGCTAGATCTGAGAGCTAGCTAGAGAGCAGGCAAGGCATGGTTTCCTAAGGAAAAAAGAGGAATCAGCCTGACACCCAGGTTTCTAAGAGGCTTGATGAAAACCTGATAAATTCATTTAATGCATGAAAAACAGAGTGAGGGTTGGGGGTAAAGCAGAGCATGGTTCAGGGATGTGTTGGTCCAGCTTTGATTACATTAGATTTGAGAAGCTTTTGGAACTTCACAGTGGAGTGGATCATGAGGCACCTGTATGGCCAAATGATAGAGCAGGCTGACTCTTGATCTTGGGGTTGTGAGTCTGATCCCCATGTTGGGTGTAGGGTTTATTTTAAAAATATATAAATAAAACAAAGGGGAGTTGATCAGTAGTTTGTTAAGGGACTTGTGAGATGAAAATTTGGTTATTTCATGAGTGTACTTACATTCTTTCAAGCATTTAAGAAACAGATAAGTTCCTTTCTACAGAAATCATTCTAAGGAATACAAAAATGTGGGATTTTAACCGAATTCACTTTATGAAGCTAACATAATGCTGGTACTAGCACCTTAGAAATATAGCAAATTAAAAGAAAAATCACAGATCAGTCTAACTTATAAATATAGAAGCAAATATTTTAATTTAAATACTAGCTCTAACAAGATAAAACTTTAAGGAACACTATGTCAAAAATAACTTAAATATAACAAACAGTTAAAAATAACATTTGGAATTCCTTGAAAAGGTGTCAATATCCCTAACATTTAAAAAAAAACATTTTTTTTTTTTTTTTTAAATAATGGCTTTAATCGTCATTTTGAGTATACGGTAGGGAAAGTGTGCTTTAATTAAATATACATCATGCCAGTGATGCTGGCAAGGTTGAGTTAATCCTAATGTTGATAGCTATAAAAACTAGTTTGTACATGACAAGACAATGAGAGAAAAAAAGCAATCCCTTTGAAACAAAACTTTAAAAAAAATATGTTCACAGTGGTTTGTATCAACAGTATGCATTTTATGACAATAACATGTACAGATTGAGCACCCTAGGGCTCTCTTTATATCCTAAAGAAAACGAGCATTTACATTATTCATGGGTTGAACTGAATTTTAAAAAGATCAATTGTACACTTACCCCTTAGACAGGATAAACTGTTCTGGGGTGTACAGCTTTAACACCATTTTTACTGAATGATCAGTAAAAAAAGTAAGAAAAAAAATGTAAAAGAGTAAGAAATATGCTATTGGTGTAAGAACTGAAGGATTCCAAAGTTCATCAAAATGGAAGGTTTTTTTCCCTGGTATTAGAAAACTCTAGAGCAGCCTGATTCTGAAGAACTGTACACTAGAAGAAATTGTGTGGATAAATCAGGATATTCCTAAATGCGCTGTTGTGGGACCTCAGAAGCTTTCAGAAGTCTTCTTCACAGAGGACAATATTACTTCAGTTCTAACCAGGGAAGAAAAAAGAGAAAAAAAGTTTGACACCCCACCCCTTGGTCAAAGCAAATAACGAGAATGTGGAAAATATAATCACCAGATCCAAGAACTAAAGTGTTGGAAGAAAAAAACAAAAAAGAGGAAAGGAAAGGAAAGGAAAGGAAAGGAAAGGAAAGGAAAGGAAAGGAAAGGAAAGGAAAGGAAAGGAAAGGAAAGGAAA